>NC_056744.1:747800006-747900006 GCF_019279795.1 Protopterus annectens
AGTGGCAGCAGGTGAAAAATAATAATTGAAGATTTTGAAAATGCCGAATGCGATATAGTCGGGGTATATAGTTTCAACCTTATTAGCTAATTTATATGCAGACTGTCGACATTTAGCCTCCATATTTTGACCAAATTTATTATGATGTTCAGGATTTTGATAGTAAACCTAGTCATAGAGTAGGCAGGAGAAAAGGATAAGCAGTCTGTGCTATAGACAGTGTCAAGTATATGGCAGTCAAGGAAAAATTATGCTGCAGAAAGAAACATGCCAATAATAAATTCTGTGTCAGTCAAACAAAAGGAGGATACAGAGAGTCTTGGAGGACAGATGTTATCTAGAGAATGTCAAGTGACTACATTTACTTGGCTTAATCAATAATGCAGACACACAGAAGGTTTGGATAGTGTACTACCCCAGTTAAACAAATGTAACATAAATAAATACATTTCTGTAGAAGAACTGAATAATCCATGCTGCATAAATTGTTATCGCCGGCTCAAAATAAGTGATGCAGTATACCTCTTTTTCTGCCTTCATCTGTGTGTTTGTTTACATTACAATAATCATACAAAATCAAATATAGGTTCATAGGTAGGTACTAGGCTATTGACCCTAGGGCCTATATAAGCCTAGCCAAAAAGGTATCCTGGCTTTCACCACCCAACAAAATATTTTTTTCTGTGCCCATGTCAAGCAGAGACACAGAAGTGATCCCCTGGGTGAATTTCCTATTTCCCATCCAATCATCAAGATTTCTTATGAAGAGTGCTAATGAGGAGCTTTTTTGATATAGATAGTTAGTTTGTTCCAGAGTATGAGAAGTCTCTGGGACAGGAATCTATCCCTCTAGCATGTTCTATTTATTTAATGTGTATGTGTATTAAACATATCAAATATAACACCATAAATGTATATGGACTATTTACATCAGAAGTGATTTTTTTTACATTTAAAGACATTTCTGTAGACAAAACTTTTCAGTCCTTAGTTCACTTAGAACTCTAAAGCATTTTTATATAAATCTCTCTAGTTACTGCAATAGTCTTCCATATTTGAAGAATTTACCCAAACTAATTTGAAGTGCAAAGGCATCAGCATGTTTTAATAAGCTGAATTTAGAAGGTTTATTTTATATTTTTGTCTATGTGCTCTGGATATTTGATTAGGGGCCAGATTCTATAAAGCTTGCATTTCCCTGATATCAGCAGGAAACCTGCTAATAACACTGTAATATGTAAATGTAAGACAAGTAACTAAGAATATCTCAGCACACAATGGAGTTTCACAGTATAAATGGTGCACCATAGAAATGCGCAAGTAATCTGTTAGTAATAAGAAATGGTTGTCCGATCATGTTGTACAGTAACAAAGTTAGAGAAAGATTATCACAATTCAAGCACCCTGATATCTATATATATATATATATATATATATATATATATATATATAAATGTTAAGGGCCAATATGGAATATAACTGATTCTAATTATGATAACCAAAAACAACATAAAAAAAAGACTGAAAAATGCCAACTATCCCAATGTAAGCTACATGGCATTTGTATCATAAATTTTCAGTGATTTTCAGGAATATACATGGAAACATCTCAGACAACTATAGATATCTCCATATTTCATTCACTAACTTAAAATATGTGCTTCAAAGCACAGCAATCTTTACAGTAAGCTCAGAGACAACTATGGATATCTCTGTAACACGTATTAGTAAAATATGTCAGCTTGGACTTATAGATTCCATTGGACTCCATAAATTTTCTAATAAACAATTAAAGGCAAAGGACAATCACAGCCACACTGCCATAGCTAACATTTGCTAACAATGGGTTCAGGACTTATGTGGGGAAAACAAGTAATGCACACACCCAAGTAATGTGGGATATAGAAAAGAAGGTGTGGGATGTGGGTGAAGAAGAAATCTAAGGGAAAGTCAGAGGGCCATGGGCATTTTTTTTCAGTGGAAATAGGCCTTGTGTTATTTGTTTATTTATTTATTTATTTTTAAGAATAGATAAAAAGGTAAGCATAGGGAAAGAGGAGGGGAAGACCATCAAAGCAGATATACCTACAGAACAAATAGCACAACACAAGACAGGCAAAGGTTAGGAAAAAATTAAGGACAGATAAGCTACTGAAAAAAGCACACTGCTCAACACGGGCAATGGAAAGTTGACAAACAGGGTGGGGATGCATACCAACTATGGTGGAATGCAGAAAAAAACATATCTACCTATGAAATATTATATTACAACATGTCTCAAAACTGTATGCCAGTCATACCTGCATGCGTATGACCAATGGTAGATGTTTGTTCCAGGGTAATAAAGTAGGATAATTGCACATTGGATAAATACTCACATATCCAGTTTGTCTATCAGCAGTGCAGGTGTAAACCAAACAGCACAACAGATGAACAAATGTAGGACTAACAATGGTAGATAACTCCAACAGAGGATAGAATCCAACCTACTACCGTGCATGTGAAAGGCAAAGAGCCAAACAATGTGCCATTCAGAGCTAAGGATGTTATAACAACACTGTACTCATCCCTCAACAGACCACTAATAGAGTACAATGTTCCCTTCTGTATGTACCTCGCCAAACACCTGCAGCAGCTGGAGAGACCTCAGAGATTTCTCACCAAGAAAATTCAGGGCCTTCAGCACATGACGTACATGCACAGACTGAAGGGCCTGTCACTGTACTCTGTATCTTATAGGCTGCTGAAAGGTGACTTGTGCCTGGCCTACAGAGCAGTCTCGGACCCTGCCCTAATGGAAATACTGCACATCCATAAGTCAAATGGGAAAAGATTCACTTAACTGTAGGTATCTTAACCTACACTCATCATTAACAGGAAATGCTGAAAAGACAACTATGTCTCCCAGAGATTGCCACTCATCTGGAACAAACTGCCAGTTCACGTAAAACAGAGCTCTTCAATGATCCTATTTAAGCATAACTTAGACAACTGGATGGGAGACAATAAATTTACCCTGGGGGGTGTCACCTATGGCCCTCCTCGATAAGGGCAGTTTTGTGCTGATTATAGACTCACTCTGCAAATATAGACCATACAACTTGGTCAATAAGGGAACAAGGGTATAATATGACTAGGCTTATAAAGGCCTTAGGGCCAATAGCCTAGTACCCTCCTATGAACCTATGAAACCATAAACAGAAATATTGCAGAAGAGTAAAAAAGGCTGTTACATACACAAGTAAGTGTACACTGTCACACAAATGTCAAATAAAGAAACACAAGTGTATATCAACCACCCTGCTCATTATGGAGCAGAGAACACTCCTGAGACCATCATTAAATCACATCAGTAGCAACTCAGTGAATGCTCATATTTCAAAGGAACATTTGTGTGTCAGTATGTATCTGACTGTAATGCATGTACAGTCATTTATGTGTACAACTATTTCTGGAAGGTGTATGCTAATATCAGTACGTAATGGATGTGAACACGTTACATACAACAGACTTGGCATAATGTCCTGTTAAAGAATGTGTTTTCTGTCTGCAGTGGGTGCAGTCAGAAAAGGAGGATGAACATAGACAGGATATACCTGTATATGATCCCGCATGCCACCAGTATTGCCAACACATGACAAACAACGTCATATGACAGTGGGGCATCATGACAACTGTCATCCAAAAAACATGTTGAATGACATATCAGTATGTTGCATATACCCGAAATGGCAAAACAGAATCCAAGGCATATTACACTGCTAGTGATGAAGTATGAACAACATATGTTGTCTGTCATTTGTCCCAGTAACACAGATGTTTACAGGCTACTTTTGCACTATCTGCAGGTCAACTGCCACAATGCATGTACAGTTGAATGTGTGTGTAATGTGTAATGTGTTAATGTGTGTCAAGAACACATTGAAACTGAAGTAAATGTCAGGACAATGACACGTAAGCATGACAGAAACGGTATGCATGCACATGGGTGCATATACAGTCTAAATAATGAAACAGCAATCATGATGTTGGCAGCATATAACACAAATGCAGCACACAGACAATATTTATGAACAGAAGGGAGTAGGCTGATGGAGCTCAGATTCAAGAATGACCTCACAAGCTATCGCTCTGAATAAATCCTGCATAACCCATGCCATATCCTCAAAGAAAGAGCACCCATCATGTCCCTCATCTGTGAACATAACACATTGGTCATGACCTCCTAGATCTCCTCCCAGTAATCATTTTGTTTCCGGTTGTGTTGACATCTCCTTTGAGGTGCAGGCAGGATTGCTCAGGCAGAGGTGGGTCCAGGTTCCTCAGTATTGTCGTCAATCTCAACGGCATCCTCTGAAGACTCCGGCAGTGGCCTTGCATATGCTCGTCATCATTTTTAGATTGGAGAATGTCAATGGTCCCATGCCATGTAAGATTAATGGCAAGAATAGTGCAAATGTCTGTCATGCAGAACAGTCCCATGAATATCATAGCACAGCAGAATATGATTATGATGACAATTCTTGCATTCTGGTATTAACAGTTTTGAACACAGACTGGAAAATATGAGATTCAAACTTAAAACCACAATCTACATGCAAACTCTAACATTGCAAGCTATCTGTCTACCTAACACATCTTAACTGAAAAGCTATCTTTTGCTTGCAGTTTAAAGACTTTTATGTTATGACATCATCTGGATGGTGGATGGTCTACTAATAAGGATCCTGACTTACATTTTCAAAGTATGAACATGTGCTAATCGGTTTACCTTTGAATGTTCAATGACAACATCTTCGAAACTGTTGCCGCGAAATTGCAAACCGTCAAAGTCCAAAATCTCGAAAACCAAAGTGTCAAATTCCAAAATCTTGCCTCCTTTTTTACCCATGGTACCACTTGTTTCAGCAGTGGAGTAATCGGGAATGTCAAAATTCGATATTTATTCGATATTTCAGGGAGTAGGTGCTTCGGTTTTCACGTAAACAGTTAGCGGATGTGCACATTTGACAAATGTGCTTTCACACATTCAAAGGTAAACCATGCTAATCATGTAGATAAACAGAATAAAAATTGCATTCATGTCAGCAGTGTGTTCAGAAACATTAACAGTAATGGAGAGCATCCATTCCTTAGGCAGTGTGACAGTGTCATATAGTATACAGCTTCTCTGAACAGAACCACACATGTTACTGTACATAATGGACACATCAAGGTAAGTGTGAGGACCATTATAGGACAATGATGTTCCTTGTAAGAGTGCACGTCACAGGAAAATACATACCTCTTCCCTTTCCTGCATGTCCATTGTTATTCTGCTCATCTCACTCCCTCAAAGTCTGAGGATGATGTTGCTCTAGACCTGACTTTAGTATTTCATGTGGAAACAGACCTTCACAGCACTTGCACAAAGTATACACTTTTAACCAAAGAATTGCTCAGACACATAACAGGATTTAACAAGCTTTAATGACCCTGCTGTTAAATAGCTGATGCTAATTCAACATTATGGATTAAGGATATGTCTGTAGGAATTTGATGAATAACCGAGTTATTCACAACCATTCTCAAAATATACATTAAAGTGTAATATGCTTCTCTAAATAAATGCTATGGGGATGTTAAAGCAGGATACCAGTCTGAGTAATGTGTCTCCTATCTGGATTTGAGCACACAGCATGCTAAAATGTAGGTATGCTTGCCTGTTGCCTTACAATCTGAGCTAACAGCCAGCACATGCTGATCCTAAGCAAACAGGTGCTGCTCTACAAACCCTGCTGTTAGAAAGCTGATGTTACAGATTACAGCTATATCCATAGGAATTTGAAGACTAACTGAGTGAGTCATAACCATGTAGAACATAAACGTTAATATCAAGTATTGGAATATGGTTCCTCCAAAAAAACTTATGGGTGAATTTAACCAAGATAAGAGACACATGTATATGTTTCTCCAATGTGAACTGGAACCCACATAACACCAAAACTTAGACAAGTTGGCCAGTTGCCTTACAGGCCAAATTAACATTCAGCAAGGGTTTCATTTTAGGTACTGCAGGTGTTTATTAAAAGCTAGTAATTCTCTTATAGTTAGTCATTTCCCAAGGTACATGTTTAAATTAATTGCTACTCAAAATGTTATCTTTAACAGAAGTTGTCATAACTTACTGGTGTGATGTTGTCTTGAACTTTATGCATATAGGTGTCATTATTTTAAATAATTGATTTCAGTCCTATATGCAGTTGTGTTTTGGTACCGATTTTTAAGATTAAGGGTGATGTGCAGAGCTATAGTAACTACAGAGGGATAAAATTGATCAGTCACAGCATGAAATTATGGGAAAGAGTAGTAGAAGCTAGGTTAAGAAGGGAGGTGATGATTAGTGATCAGCAGTATGGTTTCATGCCAGGAAAGAGCACTACAGATGCGATGTTTGCTCTAAGAGTGTTGCCGGAGAAGTGCAGAGAAGGTCAGAAGGAGTTGCATTGTGTCTTTCTGGCCTTAGAAAAAGCATATGACAGTAGAGAGGAGTTGTGGTATTGTATGAGAAAGTCGGGAGTGACAGAGAAGTATGTAAGAGTGGTACAGGATATGTACAAGGGTAGTGTGACAACGGTGAGATCTGCAGTGGGAGTGACAGATGCCTTTAAGGTGGAGGTGGGATTACATCAAGGATCAGCTCTGAGCCCTTTCTTATTTACAGTGGTGATGGACAGGTTGACAGATGAGATCAGACAGGAGTCCCTGTGGACTATGATGTTTGCAGATGACACTGTGATCTGTAGTGAGAGTAGGCAACAGGTTGAGGAGACCCTGTAGAGGTGGAGATATGCTCTAGAGAGGAGAGGAATGAAGGTCTGCAGGACTAAGACAGAACATATGTGTGTGAATGAGAGGAAGGATAGAAGAATGGTGAGGATGCAGGGAGTAGAGCTGGTGAAGGTGGATGAGTTTAAATACTTGGGATCAACAGTTCAGAGTAATGGCGAATGTGGAAGAGAGGTGAAGAAGAGAGTACAGGCAGGGTGGAGTGGGTGGAGAAGAGTGTCAGGAATGATTTGTGACAGACGAGTACCAATAAGAGTGAAAGGGAAGGTCTACAAGAGGGTAGTGAGATCAGCTATTTTATATGGGTTGGAGACAGTGGCATTGACAAAAAGGCAGGAGTCAGAGCTGGATGTGGCAGAGGTAAAGATGTTAAGAGTTGCACTGGGTGTGACGAGGGTAGACAGGATTAGGAATAGGTATATTAGAGGGTCAGCCCAGGTTGGACGGTTTGGAGACAGAGCCAGAGAGGTGAGATTGCATTGGTTTGAGCATGTGCTGAGAAGGGATGCTGGGTATATTGGGAAAAGGATGCTAAGGTTGAAACTGCCGGGTAAGAGGAAAAGAAGAAGGCCTAAGATAAGGTTTATGGATGTGGTGAGAGAGGACATGCAAATGTTTGGTGTGACAAAGCAAAATGCAGAGGACAGGAAGAAATGGAAACAGATGATCCGCCGTGTTGACCTCTAATGGGAACAGCCGAAAGAAAAAGAAGATGCAGTTGTGTAGACAGACTTCCATTGCAAATGTTAATATGTGAAGGTTGATTTATGGATCATCCACGACTCTTTCTGCTAATTCCTTGCACTCTGTGGTGTAACTCCAGAAACCTATGGATTCTGACACTAACCATATCTAGTATGGATGTTGATATCATGGATATTTTTTAATTCATGTTTCCTAACAAAACTGTTTAAAACAAGTGCTGTTTCTGTTATAGATATACCTTCAATGATGCTTCCTAACAAAAAGTATTATCACTGTCTGCTCAATATTCTAAGGATCCGTAGTGCCTGTGGCCTTGCTATGGATCCTGCGGTTTGCTGATGCTTTCTGTAAATTCCACAAATTGTTAACTTCTTGTAGTATTTGAATGCGTCTTGCAAATAGACTCCTGTTACATGATACTGTTGTCTTTGGACCTCCATGTAACATAATGTACTGTCAATGGTTCTCATCTCACTCACAAACTGTGAAAATATTACAAGATATATTTATTTTACTAATGTTATATATGAAAGCATTGTTTTTACTTTTAATATGTCACATTAGTATTTTATCACACACAACGTTATATAGACAGTTTCATTGCACAGAAACGGATACTGTTTTTGTTGATATAAGTGTGTTCACAGAATGAAATGCATAAACAGACTCAAACATGAATATAATCAATTGTATTTCACATGGCCAACTGTCCTAGGAGTGACAACTTTCCCCCCAAAGAAAATTACATCATAACTGATGGACTTTGGCCACATGGAAGGAGAGTCATAGGCCGCTTTTGTGATACTGCCTAGCTGATGAGTTTCTAATTGTTGCAAAGGGTACAGGGCTCAAAGCTTTCCCCTATTCTTTATTTTTTTATAGGCTAATATTTAATGAGTTTCCCTGGTGCCTAATGTTACCTCCCATATGTCTTACATCTTTTGTGCTGCAAAACAGTTATTCTATTGAGAGATTAATGTAATACTTTTAAGATTATCACTTGAGTCAAGTGATCCTCCATGTCCATACATCTTTCATGTTGCAAAACTTCTCTTCTATTAACTTTTTATGAGAGTTTAGACCAATATTTATAGCTTTTCCTGATATTTAGTAAAACACTCCCACTCATAAGTCTTCCATGCTCCAAACATGTTGTTCTAAAAACATTTTTAATAGAGTTTATAGTAATATCAATATCTAAGTATATCTTCTGGTGTCTTGAGATCCATCCCACCCATACATCTTTTCTTCTGCAAAACTCTTGTTTTATTAAATTTGAATTGACATCTGGAAAAATGGATCTGTGTATGTATGTATTTATTTATGTATTTATTTATTTTATTTGACTTTTATTTACCAGGAAAGCACGACTGGGCCAGGAAGTGACCATTTTCAGTGGAGGCCTGTAGGGAAAAGCTCCACAATCATAATCTTTCAAAAATCAAGTACAGATATTTTAAACCACAAAGTATCAAGTTACGCTACAAAACAAAAGCGTGAGAAAAACTAGAACATATGTTTCCTAGTAGAGTGGAGTGAAAAACAATAGCATGAGTTGGAGAAAATATGTGAGTAAAAAACTCATATTCTCCTGAAGTATATTGTCCCCCAAATGCTACAGGATTTGATCTTTAGTCAATATTTTTAGAAATATGAAAGCCCCTGCATGTGCACACACACACACACACACACACACACACACACACACACACACACACACACACACACACACACACACACACACATAGCTCCCATCACCACTCTCAGACGCAGTCACCCAGTCACCTATGAACAAATACACAGACACCTGAGACAGGTCATCTCTCTGCAAACACTCACACATGCAGGCACACACATACATACATGCACACACACACACACACACACACACACACACACACACACACACACACACACACACACACACACACACACACACAGACACACAGACACACATACACACACACACACACACACACACACACATCTCCATTATTTGTCCACTAAACTCACTGGCACTTTCCTCTAACAGGATCTCCCCATTACAGGTAATAGTTGGGCATGAACGTTTGGCTGAGTAAATTAACTTTGTTGGCTTTCCTAGGCAGTTTAGTGAGTCCTTGAATCGCTCAGTTGTATAAATGCCTTATTGCTGGCAATTTTTTTAACAAAATCCAAAAGCGCAAACAAAACCAAAATAGTCAAAAAGCACTCCCAAGGTAAAAACATTCAAAACCAAATGCAAGTTTAATAAATCACAAATTAGGTTTAGTGCTTTCGTTTTTTCTTTATTTAGAAAGACAGGAAACTTTATGGCAACTGAAAACAAACGCCATGCAGTGGCCTGGTATAAATGACTCTTTATCAATTACTTGTTTTTTGAGATTAAAAGCATTAGAGAGATAATAATATAAAAAAGTTTTATTTACATAATTTTATTATTATATAATTTATATTTATATTTGTATGCAAAAAGAATGTGTGTGTGTGTATAAATATATATATATATATATATATATATATATATATATATATATATATATATATATATATGTATATATATATATATATATATATATATATATATATATATATATATATATATATATATATAATTTTTGATGTTTATACATTGAAATTTTGATAGTGACAGTTTACTGGATGTTCTTTTTAAAGATGGCTACAAATGTATTCATTTTGTATCCTGATTTACTGGTGCTGGTTGGATTTATGTAATCAAGGGGGCATTTCTTTTAGTATTTAAAAGGAAGTTTTAAATGAACTATTTGTTCTGATGAAGTTTCTGATTTGACAGAAACGAAAGTGCAAAACCTAAAAGTTTTCAACTTCAGAGTACTTTTTGACCTTTTTTTTGTTTTAGTTAGAGTGCATGGCTAATTAGCATAGGCCACTCCCCCAGAAAGTGTCATTAGCATTTGGGATAGGCCAGAGAGACAGCACACCATGGTGCTTTACCTCTTCAAGGTAAAGCACTGTGATAGACCTGTCTCAGAACTGGAAATAGTTATTAGTACTAAAATAGTTTACTACTTGTGGCAGCCTTTCGGAATCCTACTGTGTATATTTGATTTCCTACACTCATATAAATAATCTGAATTCCTGTATTTTGTGTTGTGGAAATTTGTAACTTATGACAACATCAGGTGTCCTTTTTTTAGTAACATAGATCTCAAATTACTGATCACACTTATGCTTGTGTCTGTGAATTTGATTATTTGAGGGAACATGGAATAATAACCCCATGTATGAGATATACATCTTTGTTAAACTTGACCAATTTAGTACAAAGTGAACTCAATGGATGTGATTATCTCTTCCTCCTCTCATTTGTTTTACTGTATGCATTACAGATGACACAACTTTATACCTCTTGTTCTTTTTTAAATGAACATTCCTTGCCAGCACATTATATCTCTTAGCCTTCCTTTGCACTTTATTCTTCCCATATTCTCGAACATTTATGTTCTCAGCTGATTGTGATCTAGTATGGTGTCAAGTTTGAACATCAAGCCCTAGGTACAACATATTTATTTCTTAAAAGAAAAATAAGACTGAGCTTCTGTTCAGACCATCATTTTATCATGATGTTTTTCAGTATCTGCATATCTAAGCCAATGGTAACACATTTTTCATTGTTTATACTGGCTCTTTCTTTTTTTTTTTCAAAAATTCTTTATTGTATTTTTCAAAAATACTGGCTCTTGCTTGCTTATTCTCTTATGTGTTGCATCTGACTCATATAGTGATACCATGGGCATCCATTACTACTCATGGATTTTTCTAGGCAAAGACAGAAACAGAAATAAGTTGCTAAGTCTATGTCATCTATGTCATCCTTTACAGTCCTGTCGTTTTTATATTGTGTAAAATTGTGTAATATGTTATTTTTGACACTACACTATCCTGTATTAATGTTTGTATTAAATTGCTGATATTTTTGTATGTATGTATGTACATGGAGCTTTTTTTCCCAGGCCTCCATTGGTAAAGGGCTCATTCTGGCTGAAATTACTTTCCCGGTTAACAAACTACAAATAAATAAAATAAATAAATAAAACAGTCTTCGCAGCCCTTAGTCAGTTTGAAGTCCCTGATCGACTTTGCAGCATGTCTTCAGAATGTGTGAGTAAAGTGGAGCACCCAGAGAAAATGTTTACAGAAAATGTGCACAGACACAGGCAGGACAGGTAAACTCCACAAGAAAGGTGACTCATCCCAAAAATAGAACCAGAGAACCTTTTTTTATAAGATGGCAACACCACCCGTTGAACTACTGTGTCATCTTAGTAACAGTAAAATTCCCCAAAGAGTCTCAAATTCTTCCTCTTTTCAAGTGTCTGTAATAAATATAATCTGTTCAAGTACTCTGCTATGTGTAGCTCATGCTTGACATGCATAAAACACCTTCATGTCATACTTCCATAATAGAAGTAACCTTTAAAACATGTACTTTAATTATGCATACATGTATGCATGTTTGTATCTATGCATGTATGTATGTTTTCTAGGTTAGACCACAGATCTTACTGGACCTTTTTCAGTCCAGCCCAGTGAATACAAAATACTTGAACATATGACAATCTTGGCTGCAATACATTCTATACAATGAAGAGAAAAAATATTCAACATTCGAACAAGAACATGCAGACAGAAGAAATGAAGTTTTTATGAAGGTCCTTAAAATGGGTCTAGATTAGAACATTGAATGTTCTAAACAGCGAACGCTCACATGAGCGAAAATGTAGGACGTCAGATTTTTTTTTTATTGCAGTACAGTGAAGATCGAAATATTTGCCCTTTCCACACTGTAGTGCAATCTCGGAGTTGGAATATATATTTAGCGGAGGGGGCGCAGCCCCCCCACAATAACCTTTTCATGGTCCTGCATTTTCGCTCATGTGAGCATGTGCTGTTGAGAACATTTGATGTTCTAATGTAGACCCCCCCTTAAAACAGCATAATGACTTTGTGCAATGAATGGTGAAAAAAATCCTAAGTAGTACATTCATAACTAAGTAATGTTGCCTTTTACATATCTGAGGTACTAAGTAGAACAGTGTACTATAATGGCGAGGATGAAAACAGTGCAATGAGAAATTATATGAAGAATTTACAAGAAGAGAATATGAACAAAAATAAAAATGAGGTAACTAGTGCTGTGGCCTGAGGGATATAGCCCTACCTGTGGCCCAGGTGACTGGTACATTTAATGACCCAAGCATCTGAGGTGCTGGCATGAAGGGATGGACATACCCATTCACGGAGATTTTCTTGGTGGTCCTTGGTGGGAGTGGATCCACAAAGAGGAGGAGCTGTCAAACATATCCTGCATGAGCAGAGGGGGAGGGGGAGGGACAACAGGGTAATTTACAGCATAAAAAATCCCATCCCATCACAGAAACAGTTGTAAGTGAGACTCCAGAGTATGTCCTTAAGTTCCATGTTAATCCCAGGAAAAGAAAAGGGGATGAAGGAGGGAAGGGTAGATCCAGTGATGGAGAAGGCACTTAGCTAGTGGACCGAAAGATTAAAGCAATGGGGAATGTAGGGAACAAAGCCAAAAAAAAAGGAGGAAAAGGAGGAAGACTGCCGAAAGTTTGAACGTGAAGTAAAAGATACTGTCACTTGTGTAGCACAGATATTTGGGTCACAGAATCAGGTACACTTTTGTATCTTTTACAAGAGACTTTTGAAATTTACAAACATTCTCCCATCTACACTTACCTTTTTCTTCCCCTTCAAACCTTCGATGTTTTAAAACTCGAGGTTCTCGTCTCAATGATCTGACCTTCAATGTTTTAAACATTCGATGGTTTGAAGGGGAACCCAGAAATGATTTATAGTCAGCAATATATTTATTTTTGTATAAAAAATAAAGTTTATTCAACCAAACAACCAAACCAAATGTGAAATATCACAACAGAAAAAAAAAAACAGATTGAATACATCAACCAATGTGAAACACAGACATATAAAAAGATGCACCCATATATACATTAAGTATAATATCATCTGGATTAAGTGAGTAGAGAAATGCAGAGACAATTCCCCTTAGTGGAGAATAAAATGTCAAAATTATCAGGTGGTATTTTCCAATATTTAAAAATAATTGCTGTTAATGTCATAATTCAGGGAGTAGCTATTCATATTCTTGACTGGGGGGTACGGGGAGTGAAGGTAAACTTGCACTCCTGGGTGAGGATCCTATCAGCCAGAAACTCTTACCTGTCAGGGACTGAATTTTTTTCCTGAGATCATAACTGACTGCTTCCCATGTTTCATTCTAAAGATCAGTTACCACCAGTCAGTGCTCTATAAGGTGCATCGAATCTACTTTTGTGATTTTTTTTTGTTTTTTGTTAAATGTGTAAAATACAGAGCATGATTCTGTATTCACTTGTCTGTCATGGTTATGACTGCTTGCCAGTCCTGAGCTGTAATAAAACAACCAGTTTGGGTTTCCCATTATAAACAGTCATTAGGTCATTGTCATTGTCAAGGACTGCTGGGCTATAGGTATTTAGCTTCTTATGCCAGCAGTATAGGAGACGTGGTTGTGGCACAATCTGATGGGAATTCGACCTTATGATCCCCTTCACAGATGCTCTTTCCCCTACTTCTGTGTGCCCTCATGATACTAGTTGCAGGTATTACCACAATGGCAGTAACACTGAGTTTTGCAGTCAGGGTATTTTGTTGGAATAGGTCTAGCCAAACCAGGATATGCCCTGCTATCCACTCATTTCCGAAGAGTGGAGCATTTCCAGTGTAAATGGCTTGGTTCATCCAGATTCTCTCTCATAACAAGTGTTCCTTTCCTTATAGTCCTAATTTAACTAAAACGTTCAGTAACACCATCTCATGGATGACTGGGTCCCAGACCTTCTTGCATTCCTTTCCAATGTAGGTCTTGCCCTAGATATCTGTGTCCATAACATTTTCCTCTAGATAGCAGAGGTCATCAAAAATCTTACTGGCCATCAGTTTCCTCCTGGATATTCTTGGATGCTTGTTCTGTCAAGGAAAGTTAAATATCATATTTTGTAATTTAGTACTAACAATATGTTTGGCTAATTCCAGGTATACATTGGGCAGAATAGAAATTTTCCCAGGAAATGTAGTCTTACAACCAAACTTTTTTCTAAACCTGGTAACTTGAGTGCAGTCCAGACATTCATTTTCCCCCAAAATGATTACAAACAGAAGAAGGTTCTATACTGATATATTAGCATAGTTAAATTTCAGTTGAATGCCAAAGTAGGGGTGTGTGTATGGTTGTACAAGTGATGCCCAATCTTTTAGTATGACAGACAATCTCAAGCAGGCAGCAGTGTAGGGATATAGTCTTTTCCCAGTTTACTGACAATATAGAGAGCTGCTGGACCCACTGAAAGACCTTGAGTATTAGATCTATGTATAGATATGGGTTTCTGATTCAGAGAATACCACTGTCAGCAAATCAGGCATCTAGCTGTAAAGGGAGTCCAGGAAACTGGATGATCCAATCAGAGCAATACTGACCAAGATCTAGTCTCAAGAACTCAACTACTAAAATAAATAGGGAAGGTGCTAGTGGGCATCCTTGTTAGGCCCCTAGCGGAGTGTAACAGGATATGATTTCACAATGTTGCAACCTGTGCCATCGATCTATTATACAACAGCTGACACCATTTGGTGAAAGTCGTAACTATATAAAAACTCTCCAGGATAGCCCAAATGAAGTACCAGTTAAAATGCCTTGTTAAAATCAATAAAATGTACATACATTGGCTGTACATTGAGTTATAAAATACTCTTAAGTAAACCTGGGTTACGCTGATGCCAAGGCAATCCCCCCACTGCTTGACATTGATGAGGTCCACATTTAGTAGAGCAATTCGTGTCACTAGGACTTTGACTAAAATTTGCGTCTCTACATGCATAAGCAACATTGACCAGTAGTTTTAGGGTTTGCTTAGGTCCTTCCCTTGTTTGAAGGAATGTAACAATATTTGCTAGCCTGATTTGATAAGGGTGGATTGGTATCTCACAACTTTCTCTGTATAGTGGACTGAGAATAGGAGTGCTCATATCATACAGTGCATGGCACAGCTCAACTGTGTGTATATCTGGGCCTGGTGCTTTGCCATTGCTTAATTTTAAATATGGCCTGCTTCACCTTTAGGATCATGATCTCTTTGTTTGGTGAACAAATTTGTTTCTCTTTGAGTTGTAGCTAGCAGATTCTATCCTTGAACATCTGCCATTATTGTGATCCCACTGGTGACTCGTTAGTGTAAAGGTCTTTATAGAAGTTCAGCATTACATTGTTGATAGCCTGGGCTGAAGATTGCAGAATCCAAGACACACTCCTTGACTCAAGGATAGCACATGCTTATTAATATTCACTTTACTTTACAGCTAATAGCTTAAGTGAGTAAACTATCATAGCTCAATGGAATATCCTGATGAGACTTATTCAGTCTAACAACACAGAACAATTTCTATAACTTCTAAACTGATGAGCAAATAAGCTTGTTCATATTAAGTTACCTTGAAGAGGGACTTGTGCCATAATTGTCTAGCTGGGTGATACCACTATTCACTTTGAATGGTCCTTCTTGACCCATGACATACACAGACCTTTAACACTGATTACCTCTTTGTGCACTGTTAGATGAACCTACATACATAGTATGCAGCACATCATTCTAGCTGCCATGGTAAAGGCAGGTAGTTAAGAACTGTGTGACATAATAAGATCGCACCATGAACTCACACCAAGTTATACTGAGGCTATGGCAAAGGATTGTACTGAATAAACTCTCTGTGAATATGGCTGCCAAGTAGCAGATTCAATCTAAGAAAATAAAAGCACAAAGCAACATTATTAAATGCCTACTCCACAAAGAAAGTGGGTCCAAAGCATGGGCATTGCAGGGAGCATTTATTACCTTGGGCATGAGATACCTGTTGCTTGTTAGCACAATGGAATACCACAGCAGAGCTGCATCTGCTGTTTAGGTCATCCAAATATCTTCATTACCAGATTGCTCAAAATGCAAGCATTGTGGTCAAGTCAGTGGGTTTTCAGTAGAAATGGAAGATACCACTTCAGCTAATGCTTGATGCCCTTATTCTTTCTCCAATTCCTCTAGTTATCTCAATGGGGAGGGGGCATCAGGATCAACAAAGTCCATATGGCACTCGGTATCTTCCTGAGATAGACTGGCAAGTGATAAAATCTTATTGTTCTGCAAAACCATCTAGTCAGTAGATTGCTTGTGTATGCTGGCTCAGGGTGGTTTTGATGGATGCACACCTTCTACAAATCCTTGGCACCTTCATTTTTTCTTCCCGAGTGATTTTCCATCCTTCTGGGAATATTGTGCCAACTCCATTTTTGTATATGTAAATGTACAACATAAACTTCAGACTCTCCACGTTTTTAAATAAAATTAATACGATTTATTAAAAAAGACGTGAGCGCTTTCGCGTATCTCCAGATACGCTTCTTCAGACAATATATAACTCAATGAAACTAGAGTTTATATAGCAAAGAGTAATTCATTATTCAATCAATTAACTAATTCAATTATGCAATTATGCATTTAAATTCATTAAAGTCTTTTAAAGCAATACAAAAGCACAATGTAAGAGATGCATTTTGGTTTACCATGACACTATTTAAAGGTTGCTTTAAAATATACTGGACTGACAAACCATTCAGAGTTCATATTCACTTATAAATTAGGTTAAGGAAGATTTTTAAACAGACATAAAAACTTTTTAAAATAAATACTTGAATGTGCTAAAAATTGTATACTACATTCTAAAGATAACCAGATTCTATTTAGTATCTGTAGAGCAAAGTATGAGCAATACATTTATCTAATATCATTATAATATAATTACTGTATAGCTTATTATAATGAGTAATGATAATAATGTAATGTACAAGTAAAAATATATCAAAATGTATCATAAATAAATTAATGAAATTAATAAAATTATCTATTGCAATTTTATATAAATACAATAGATATCTAAAATCGAACTCTTGAAATCATAATATAAATATAGTAATAAATATAATAGACTTTTTCAAAACCTGAGTTATAGTAAACATTAAATGCAATAATTCAGAACATTATTTATAAATTCATAAATCTTGGAAATATGTATCAAGAACAGCATTATAATATTATAATAATTTCATCAATAACCTATAAATAAACATGAACATTAAATATTAGATAAATAAGCAAAATCAAAGCTCATGTGTGAGGATACTATTTCTTGCAACATATCGAAAGCTAAACACAATTAATATAATAATATATATATATATACTAAGAAATGAACTTCATGTCAATAACAGCATTCAAAGAATAGTAAATTACACCAACAACTCTTGTAGTACTTTAGCACTTTTGTCTTATTCTTTGAATGTTGTTATTGTCACGAAGTTCATTTCTTAGTTAAAATTTCTCCTCTTCGTTCATTTTTTGAGTGAGGTTAATTTTGTATATGTATATATATATATATATATATATATATATATATATATATATATATATATATATATATGCAGCAGGACCCCTAGGTATAAAAATCATCCACTGAAGAACATTGTTCCAACAAGGCAGTAAAAGGCCACAAAAAATACATTTTTTAGTTTATCTGTCTTCACAGCAGGCAGTCTGTCCATCTGCATGAGCTCATGAACTGCATTATACAGAATCTGTCAGGTTTCTGTTTAAAGTAGAATCTTGTCTATGTAAATATTCATTTATTTCTGTTAGTCATGTATCTTTTTTGCTAAAAAAATTGTTGTTCATGTTTAATTTGTAGACATGTTCTGATTGGTATTCTGGACCATTAGGTACTCGGAATTTGGAATGCGGGCTGATGGGACATTGGAATGGGCATATATTACCTGTTTAAAAAAATAAAGGCAGTGCTGAAGCCTTTTCATCTGTTCAGGACAATGATGATGCAGCTGTGTTACAATTAGCTGAAACTCATTCAACCACAAAATAAAAAAAAAACGATGGGCCTTAATGTCCTACAGAACTGACTTAAATACTCGTACCTCCTTCTAAATGCTAAGAGCAACACTACACTATTAAAAAAAAGCCATATCTTCACCCCACCCTGACAATATAAAAAAAAAAAAGTATACATATAGCAGTAGTTGTGCTGTTGCCTCACAGCAAGAGGTTATCCGGTTCAGTTCTTGGCTGGGATGCCTTCTGTTTGGAGTCTGCATGTTCCCCCCTGCACCGGTGTGGGCTTTCTCCAGGTGTACTTGTTTCCTCCATTACAAAGACGTGTCTGGAGCATTTCTCCCCAGGCCTCTGATGAAAACTGGCTTTATTCTAAGTCAGACTTTCCTGGTAAGCAAATGCTAAATAAGTGATGTTCTTAGGAGTTATATGTGAAAGAGATCACTCCTCACTCAAGAAGTTCTCACTACCACAAAACAAGAGCAGGTACAAAACACTCAATATGTGACTCGGTATATCTTCAATTTGCCCCCAGATCAAAAAATATTAATCTCATTGCTCTGAGTAATGCTTTTCTTCCACTGTATCATCTACACATGCTTGACATTAGGCATCATGGCCAATCTACAGATGATTTAAAGTATTTCTATCAAATTTATCTGCAACTCTAAACTAAAATCACTACTGATATCTCTGCAGTGATTTTCCTTGGATCACAAACTCTAATACTACCAAAAAAATCAGTTTTAAATCCCTTGTGTATTATTACTCAATAACTGACTCACAGAGTGTGATACCCAAGCAGAGATTTCAGGTTAGGGGAAAACTCCTTATAACGAAGACCAGAAGTGCAAATTTTATTGTGAGCTCCTTATTAATAAGGTGAAGAAAACTGACCTGATGTAAGATACAGGAGGCAGCAAGAATGAATGAATTTCACAGCATCTTAAACTCTGCGCCAGTGAACCAGACATTGATAGATGGTAAGGTGAAAAAGTGGATAGTAGACTGAGTGCAAAGTTTCTCTTACAGCTAGACCATTTTAATTCATCATAACATCATCAGTGTAATGAAATGGTCCACCTGTTCTCAAGAAAAGAACGTTGCTAGATCTGTGGTTTACAAGCCTTGACATAAACTAAGGTTCTGAGAATATTCATGTCACTAAATGTAAAATGCAATTTGTATTTCTTTCCAAACAAAGGTACACTAATCTTGGAACACCAAACTCATGGGTTTAAAAAAAATAGCTAAATCAATCGCTGAGTGACATTTCCCTGATACCAGTAGGCTCTATTCAATAAACATCATTATATCCATGAGAATAGCAGAGAACTTGGGTGTACTGCGATGTAACATTTTATTCACTACAGTCATTGTCCAAGACCTATATGGTTTGACAGTAGGCAAATTAGGATTATTACAAGGCCTTGGTGAAGGCTTCAACACATTTTCTGAAAGAAGCTCTTCAATTGCCGCGTTTTACTGAATGCCCCCTGACCCCAGAAATCTATACTGTTAATGATTGCAATATTTTGTGGAAGTTTTCTATTCCACATTATATTATTCTCATCCCATTATATTCCTGTCTGCTTGTACCACCCTACCTAATAAAATTTTGAAGCTAATCTATAAGAACTGTAGCCATAAGCACAGGCCTCATCCAAGAGCAACTTTGACATTTAAAGCTTTTACAAGGGTTTGGTGACCTCCATAAACATCAATGTGCCCAAGATGGCCACCAAAACTGCTGACCATAAATGTATAAGTTTTACTTGCAATGTTTATTAAATGAGTCGATACGTTTCCCTAGTATGTTCTGAGTATGATGCATAGAGATTGGCCTTCCATGGTTTTTGATGTAGAACATTCATTAAACTCAGGATACTAGTCAGCTCCTTATGCAAACTTCCATAGAACTTTCTATTATGACAGTCAGAAACAAAAAAAATGTTCATCACTTGTGTTAGTAACTACTGATACTGAGAATTTCTGTCTTCATTTTAAGGTCTTGGTGTTTTAGCAAAATGAGGCTGTTCGACATTTTTTTCTAAATCTATAAAAAAAATGATTACTTCTAAGCATAATTCAATGCAGACATCTGGACTTACTTGAATCCATCAAGATTCAGCTCTCTACCCTGACCGTGGATGACTTTAACTACCCAGCCAAAGAGTGGAAGACCTATTCTGGCCCAGACATGAACTCCCAGAGATTCCTCAACTTCATCAGTGTCAATGCATTGGATCAGCTGTTCGACACCCCTATGAGAGGTGAAAATATCTTGGACCTGGTCCTAACCAACATGAGTAGCCGGAGTAGTACCCGTACAGTGTCATCCTCCTTAGCAAGATCCAACCATAAAGTGATCACTTTCAATGTCGCCATCTCCCCCTAAACCCCCCTTGTCAGGGTCAAACAAAAGCACTTTTGAAAAGCTGACTACAATCTTCTGAGAGCAGGTATAAGCAGCTTCACAGCCATTGTCCTTTCAGCTGGAACTAGCACTAATATCTAAGCCTACACAAGAAAACCATATGAGAACCTACATAGCTGTATGGACTCAGCAATACCTGACAGGACCAAATCATCTCCCTCAACAAAGAGTAAATCTGTCTGGTGGACAGCAGCAATAAACAAATTCTATAATAAAAGAAAAAAAATTGCTGTCCAGAACCAAGAAAGAGCAGGTTCCAAGTTGGAAGCAATCTGTTCTTTCTCTAAAAAGCAAATAATCTCACTGGTGAAATCCTCTAAGGTTAACTTTGAGTCCAAATTAGCCACATCCACTAAGGACAATTGCAAGGCCTTCTTCACATACAGCTACAATCTCAAAGGTAACACCCGAATCTGCTCTAAACTGGTGGTCAATAACACCACATACACAAACGTCGTAGATATAGCCAACCTGCTGGCAGACAGATTCAGTGACAACTTCACCTCCCATCCCCATCAGTAAACCAGGACATCCTCAGAACCTGACCCCCCTCCCCTCACCACCAAGGAGCAGGTTTTTAATGCCCACTCAAAGGCAAAAATACAGTCTCCATGGGACCCAACAACATCCCTGGCTGTATCCTACATGAACTGAGGCATGAGCTCTCAGCTCCATTTGGCACCCTATTCAACCAAAGCCTTAGCAATGGCTTTATCCCAGCCAAATGGAGGGCAGCCACTATCATCCCTCAACACAAAGGTGGAGCATCCACTGACCCAGGCAATTATAGGTCCATCAGCCTAACTAGCCTGATCTGCAAGGCCATAGAAAGCATTATCATGGACCTTATAAACAATGACATTGGCAAACTCCAAACACTTGACTCCACACAGTTTGGTTTTGTCAAAGGGAGATCATGCCTGTTAAACTTGGTCATCTTCTTTGAAACAGTCACCAAACCCATGGAAAAGGGGGAGATGGTGCATACCACCTACCTTGATCTATCCAAAGCCTAGGCCACTATCCCCCAGTTGGGCATAATACATAAACTCTCCCAGCTAGGCATATGTTACCAAATGGGAAGCTAACTGCCTCACTGATAGAACTCACAAAATCAAAATAGGGGAAGCCACCTCTAGTAGTACACCTGTAACAAGCAGTGTTCCCCAAAAATTGGTCTTGAGGCATCTGCTGTTTGGGATATACTTTTTTGAGGTGCAAGCCAAAATCAGTGGTCTGTGACTGATCAAGTTTGCAGATGAACATCCTCCAAGAGGACTTTACCCAAACTAATTACTGGTGCCAGAAGCATGGCCTTAAACTGAATGCTAGAAATGCATTACTATCCTCTTTGGGGAAAATGTCATCCAGACTAATTATCACATTAATAGAAACGTACTAAGCATTCAATCAGTTGTGAGGGACCTGGGCACCCAGGTTGATAGCAACCTGACTTTTGACCACCACGTTGCCTCCATTGTATGGAAGGCTTTCTACATGGCCCACTTCATAAGGAAGGGCATTTCATCCAGGAACAAGGAGGTCATAACATCCCTGTACTCCTCCCTTATCAGACCCATTATCGAGCACAATGTTCCCTTCGGCATGTAACTTCCCAAGCACATGCAGCAGTTAGAGACACCACAGAGGTTCCTGACCAGGAAAATCTAGGGTCTCAAACACCTATCCTATACACTTAGGCTAAAAGCCCTATCCCTCAACTCAGTCTCATACAGACTGCTCAGAGGTGACCTGTGTCTGGCATACAAGGCCATCTCAGACTCAGCCTTGATGGAGTTGTTGTATATCCATTAATCAGACTCTACTCATGCAACCCACACTCAAGGCCTCAACCTGATTTGTGACATTAATAGAACTTAATGGCAGGATAGATTTATGTCCAAAAGAGTCCCCCATCTGTGAAATAGACTCCCTCTCCATGTCAAGCAGAGTACCTCTCTAGTCCTCTTTAAGAGGAACCTGGACGACTGGATGGCAAACAGAAAATACACCCCTGGGGTCTCACCTGTGTCCTTGCTGGACGACAAAAACAGGTGCTGACTTTGAGGGAATATGGGTAAAATTCTTGGCTAGGCTTATAAGGGCCTCTGGACCAATAGCTTAGTATCATCCTATGAACCTATGACATACTTTTTCATGATTCAATGGATCAGGAAGATTACTGTTTTCAGAATTTTTTCAGAAACACAAAGTAGCTTCTTCTTTTTTCGGCGTTTTCCTGGTTAGGGGTCGCCACAGCGGATCACCTTGTCCGCACATTAATTGGCAGTGGAGTTTTACGGTGTCGAGTTGCCAGCCCGGTGCCCAACCTTCCACAGAAGGCACACTCACACGCACACCTAGGGCCAATTTAGAGTATCCAATCCACCTGCAGCATGTCTTTGGGATGTGGGAGGAAACCGGAGCACCCGGAGGAAACCCACGCGACCACAGTTAGGACATGCAGACTCCGCACAGAATGCACCCCAGCCGAGGATCGAACCGGAGAACCTCTTGCTGTGAGGTGGCAATGCTAACCACTGCACCACCGTGGCCGCCCAGAAACACAAAGTAGCATTCCATAAAATTTGGTTACCTGTGGGGCTTAGTAAAGAGACACCACATTTCAAATGATTTGGTACATTATTTATTATGTAAAACTATATGTCTGCTGTGCAGTTCTCAATATGAAACTCACAGAGTGGACATTTTTATGCTAGGGCTACTACTTAATTTTTTTTTATATCTGATGCATTACAGAACAACACGGTGTGGAATGATAAGAACTCCAGTACATGTGGTTCAGTCCTGAACTCTGATGCAGTTTTGCATAGTCTTTCTAACTCTTCAAATGATTGCTCCAGATAGTCCATTTTTCTCTGACCACCCAAAAGCATGTGGATTGATTGGTTCTATGTTATATTTAATATCCTTGCCACTGTGGCATGGATTGTGGCAAAAAATTTCAGAGTAGTGTCGGTAAATTTGCCCCGTGAACAATTAAATAAAATTTAAAACAATCATCATCATCATCATCATCTTGATGCTTTATGCATGCTATGCCAGGGCACACACCTTCACTAATTAGCAAAAGCAAGCCCCATGCTATGCACAAGCTATAGAATGTATGAGTGTGCATCCGGTTTGTTCTGCGCATGCTATACAAATATTTGTCACAGATTGGGGTGATTAATAATGAACCTTATTTTTTGAATCTCTTTATCAATTAATGTCAGAGCATCTACATATTCTTCCCTCAATATCACCAGTCATTGTTGCATACCTTCATTCTTTTTCTTCTGATATACTGTTTTTCTACTTTAATGTGTTCAGATTATGAGAAATCTTATTCTAAACTATAATATATTTTACCAGTTGTTCTAGTTGTTTATTACCTTTAATTTACAAGTCTATCATCAGATATTTTTAAATCATCATTTTCACTTACAACATCTTCAGTAAAACATCAATCCACTTCAGTTGTTGTGATATCTGCTTCATCATTGCACTTTTCTGGCCTGCCATCTGCTTTTGAAAACCACAGCTTGCGTTAACCGATTGATTCAGTTTTGTATATTTTTCTTTTGCGTCTGCAGCTGTTACCATCTAAGTTGCATGTGCATTTTCACATTCATCAGCTTCTGTCACAGCTGCTCCTGTTGCTCTGTATCTACCTTTGATTCTTTTAATGTTACTGCTCCTTCTAAACAAGCTTCCTAACAAGCTTTGCACCTGCCTTCATACTTCCTTTACTCTTTGATGCTTTTCATGGAATGTAATAAAGATAAATTATTCAAACCTCCTTGTGTGACTTTCCTATCCATTTATAGCTCAAGCCCAGTTAGTTGGTGTTACTTCCCCCTGTAGCTTGGTCATTCAGTTTCTTCAGCCTACAACTCATAGGACCTCAAGTAGTCTAGAACGAGTCACAGTTTCAGGAAGGAGATGACAGAATTATTCTGTTTTATAAATCTTTATTAAATGTTGTCAATAATGAAAATGAATCCTGAGGGGGCTGTTCTGGTGGAATAGAGGGATAAAGACCTGATTATGGCCCAACCAACTCAGGTTCAATTACCTTCTTGGGTGATTGACGGAGTGGCAGGGAGAGATGGCCATGCCCATCCTGGGTGGGTGGGCACTCATCAGTTATGGCCACCTAAGGAGATGCATGGTCCATAGTTGAGAGTTGACTTCATATGTGGTCTAAGAGTGAGGGGGACAGGGAACGGGAAGTGCGGAGGACATATAAAGTAATCACCCCAGACAAAAGCAAAGATGGCTGGAACACCCTTATGACCCATTACTGGCTCCAGCAATTCCAGAGTAATTCTGGGGTATGAGATTATCTGTTAAACACAAAGTGGATGTGAGGGTTTTGGGGACAGGTTAGTAACAATTATGTCTAAGAGGGAAACCAAAAAAATGTTTAAAGAAAATCTGAAGGGGAGGAAGGGAATAGCAGGTGTCATGAAGGATCTAGATGGTAGCAGGGAATTTATACTTGGGAAGCAAATATCATCATTTTGATTTACTAAAACTCATAGAACTGGAATTATTAAAAATAACTATTGATAATATTTATGAATTTTCAAAAAAACTCTTCAAATCACAACACTAAACACATGCTTGTATAACAATCTATTGCCTTATAAAGCTAAACTCAAAATAAAGAATCTCATAAAGGTAACAAATTATTCTGTATGCAACTGAAAACATACCAGACAAGTGCTACACAGGATGTGGTCTTACTCCCTGTAATAATCAGAACTGTAAGAATGCATGACCCTGATCGTTGCCTGATTTGCCTATTTTTTGCTTCTTTATTTAACTAGATATAGCTTATAAATGGTTAGATATGCTGTGAAGTTGCAAGGAATTGTAAACTTAAAACAGTCTTCAAAATATCATTTGATTTGCCTATTTTGAAATCGTCCAGAATATATACAGTTCATCAAGGCCCCTCTGATTTGTCTTTCTGACATTGTTGGGGATTCCTGGGGTCTACCTAGATTTCTAGCATCCCTGAAATGACTTGGTCTGGTATCAGATTAAGTTCTCATGCCAGACATTTTAAAGATGCCATTAAACCTTTTGTTCACTCTAATACTGGTTTCATTTGATATGCTTCCAGGAACATTCTAGCTAATGTATTACTGATCATCTTTGCATCTGATATTTGCATATTTTGATTTTATTATGCTTTGCTTATAAAGCAATGTTTTAAAGCAGAAGTGTATTTTCACTTGAAAGAAGATAAACATCCTTACCATTGAATTTTAATTTAAAAAAATAGACCAAAGCATGTCACCTTTTTCAAGGAAAGCACCCCTTAATCTTGAAGTCATAAAAGCACTCTATGTTTATATTTTTATATTTTTATTTTTGCTATAGTGAGAAAAAAGGACAGCTATGTTTTATGTTTAATGGCATATAAATATATATTTTTTAATTTTGGCAGTTGATCAATTTCTAATGGCTATGCTAACTTTACTTAGAATTTGCATTCAAAGGACAGTGCTGCAATATTGCTTTTATATTCTCCTAAACAAGTTTTAAAAGCTTTCTGGATACACAGACCTGTATAAAATGCAAAATTAATTAACAACATTACAAACAAGAAGAAAAATAATATATTAAATGCAGGGATGTCACTTTGCACTTGTAAAAAAAATGTTTTTGCTAAAACATTCACAATTTTAAGAAAGCGTCACTTTTGCTGAGAAATTAGTATTACTTTTTTATAGTTTTTCTGTCATAACAGCATGCAAAGTACATGATTCTGACATACAATGAGTTTTCCTGCAGGACTCTTCATGTGGATATGCTGTTGTAAATCAAATACTGAAGAATTGAGCAGTCTAATGCCCAAAGTCTGGAAGTATCTAATAATGTAGAACCTAGCCTCTGAATCTATTTGAAATTTTAGGAAAATGTCATGATACCTATAAAATACACTTAGCTCATGTCAAAGACATATATTTAACTTGACACTACAACAAGCACTTGAGTCCCATGTATTCGAAGACCACTGTCTCACAGAGAGCGACTTGAGTCCCAAGTATTTGAAGACCACTGTTTCTCAGCCAGCGACTTGAGTGTCTTGTATCTCATCCAGGTGGCTGCTTATACTTGAAACAAAAGTATCAGTCCAGAGAAGCAGTCTGCACCTTACCTAAACACATTATTCCAGTTCGAGTGAGATAAGTGCTGTACGGAAAGAATGGAAGGGAGTGGAAGTGTAGATTAGGGCTGTAATCATAAAAGGGATTTAGTGTTATTGAGCATCACGGAGATTTTAGGATTAGGGAGTTAAAAAGGAGTTTTAGGGTTAGGGAGTAGAGGCGGGTTTAAGCTTTAGGGAGTAGGAAGTGAGTTTAAGGTTAGGAAGCAAACAGAGAATTAGGAATCGGGAGGAGAGATAGTGTTTTAAGCTTAGAGAGTGATCTGGGATTTTAGATGCAGGTAAACAGGAGTGGTGTTTTAGAGTCAGAGAATGAAGAATTGCTTAGGGAACTGGGTGGGAGCTTTATTGTTAGAATTAGAGTGCTGGTAAGACTACACAATTTACTAGGGTCAATTATTGGAAGGGCTAAGTAAGAGCAGCAAGCAAGTGTGTTGCTAGCAAATAGCATATGTGTTCTTGTACTAGACACTATTAACTGTATCTTCATGTAGTTTCTCCCAGTATGGTGAGTCTATATAGGGGGATAATTCCACTTATGTAATAGGTCTATTCTTGAGAAACCTGCAGGATTTTTCTTTGTGCCGTAATGGCAAATTAGGGCAGATATATCCTAGCTATATATTCCGTTTGCATCCCTGAAAAGAGGTCACATGCTTGCAGTAATGGAGACATGAGCGTAATGGAGATTACCACTGTGTTTTCAGAAACAGAAGAACACAGCTAACCTTCTTATATACATGCAGGAGGCCAGCCTTCAAACATGTTCTTAGTAAAATGTTAAGATAAATTATCTCTCAATGCTCAGGTACATATTACTTCTAATACTGTCACTTTACACTTTAGCATTTAATGCATCTGAGTTGTTAAGGACAATAGAAGAATGTTTTTTAGCTTTGTTCCAGTGAAAGAAAATGTTACTATTCTAGAGAATTATTAATATTTTTTTATCTGAGACAGTATTATTATATTGCTGACATAGACTACATTCCTCACTGTAAGCAGAAGTCTTTTACCTATCAATAATGAAATCCAGTTAGATTGCATGTAGAGTGTCACTGTGAAACATCTGCAAAAGTTTAAATATAACATGCACATAACCTCATCTTATCTCAATCAACCTTTGTCATTCTGTGAAAATGTTCATGAAGGTATATTATGACAATCAGGTACATACTGCACCTATAATTTCTTTTCAGCTCTGAAGGACTTAAATACATCTCATCTCAAATTGGCCTGGCAAACTTGTCATGACCAGTACAGGGAACTCTGATGGTGATGATATTTTCAGACCAGATCACCATTCTGG
The DNA here is from genome assembly GCF_019279795.1 of Protopterus annectens. Classification (NCBI taxonomy): domain Eukaryota; kingdom Metazoa; phylum Chordata; order Ceratodontiformes; family Protopteridae; genus Protopterus; species Protopterus annectens. The sequence continues at coordinate 747,828,479 of NC_056744.1, forward strand.
AGAAATGTTTATAATTTTTACATTTGATATAATGAATAGTCAGTGCTGACATCAATATAATATGCCTGTGAAAAGTCCCTTATTGAAACATTTACATTCATAATGCCGAGTGCTAACATATGAAGAAAATGCAAGAGAAGAGCAAGTATCAGACATTAGTGTTCTCCTGTAGATTTGTTTCTTCACAACGGCAAGCTTCAATAAATCTCCTGATGTGTGTGTGAGGGAGGGGGGGCTGACACCCAAACTTATATATACCATCTCTATAATTGCCATACCTCAAAGAAAACAGAATATTCTAAGACATGGACATCTTGGACTTAATATATGTAAGTCTATTTTTTGGCTATTTAGTCTTTGTATTTTGAGACTGCTTGAAACAGTTCTAGGCATGTCAAATGGTTACCCATTAGGAATCTATGTATAACATTATTGATCTATATAATACTTTAGAATTCCAGAGGAAATGCTAATCAAATTATATTAATACACTCAGCTCAGGACTGCAGTCAAGATTTTTATTCTTCCTTTAAGGACTTATATGGAGCTAACAATGACATTGAACTGACAGTATTACAATGGTCAGAACAAAGGTTTTGGTGCTGACACCTTTTCTCTGACAGACAGGAGCATTATTTTGGGGAAATTTTTATAAATTTTATATCTAATGTAATGATAGCTCAAAGCAGCTACATTCTGGAATATATTTTATTTCTCACCACTGAAGAAGTAATTTATTTCTTTCTTTATTTATTTTCCATTTATTGACCAAGGAAGAACATTAATTGGGATGGAATGTTTTCAGGCTTAGCCCAGGAAAAATTAGTATAATTTAATAGTAGACCAAAATGTAGTTTACAGTATAACAGATGAGTACAGACTCAATATTAATCTCACGCAAGCTTTATAAAAACATCATGGAAGTATGGCCACCATAATGGTAGACTATTGAATAAAATATTTAGCATGTAAAAACATAATTACAGCAAAGTTAAAGTATGATGGACAAAGAAGGAGTCCATTTAATATTAAGAAATGTAAATTATGGTTTACAGAGTTATTGCAGGATTATTTGGCGTATAATGACATATAGGACAGGTAGGACAGTGAAATGACATATAGGACAGGTAGGACAGTGAAATGACATATAGGACAGATAGGACAGCGAGAGAAGTACAACAGAGTGGGAGATGCATCTGGTGATAAAGGGGAGTGGTAGAGATTCAGATGGTCAGATAATGTTGAGGAGGTAAAGGAAAGCCCAAGGAGAGAGATAGGATTCATTTAGCATGGACATATTAGCATTAAGGTATGAGGTGAATGTAGTGAGGCAGGACAGACTGGGCATATTAGGATTATAAATTTTAGTAATGCTTTGTGGAGAAAAGTATTTATAAGCAGTTCTTGTGCGTAAACATTTCTTGAGCTGATGTCTAAAACTGGAGAAGGAGGTCATGCAAGTTACATTTTCACGGGGTTATTCTTATGTTGAGGTACTGTTATTGTGAAGTTGTGATCATTAGTATGAAGTTTTACAAGCAGGACACTTGAGAAAAGAAAAAAAATGTACTCTAAAGCTGTAGACATAGTTCTTTGAGAGATCTGGCTGGAGAATAAAATGAAATAGTCTTGGTATAAGAAGTTGTGGATTAGTCAGAGCAAGTGGGGTGGAAATCTTTCAAATATGGGGTGCAATTTTGCCTTAATTGGTCTTAAACAGTGGCATTCTCTTAGATGGTATTGTGATGCTGTTCTAGTCTGATTGGATAGGGTTTGCAGAGTTAGATCATTCTCTCTCTCCATGTCCCCTCTCCCTGTGGTTGACTGACAGCTGTTACCATTCAGGCTTAGCCTCCTCTCCCTGTCAGAGTATGCTGAGGAGATCAAGGACACTAGTGTAGTATCATTCTGCTGCTGGTGAGTGTGCATACACTAATTCACCGCTGCATTCCGGGCCACTTAGGAGTGCTTATGGGAGATGCAAGTAAGCTTCATCAAATGAGAAGCTTCTTGACAAAGAGGTGCACTGCTTGCAGAGTGGAGCATGCCTGGCACTTCAAGCTTTAATTTCTAGGCTGCCTCCTTCCCCAGGATGGGTGAGCTGGCGTTGGCCACTCACTTCCATCCTCCCCCACCTGGACCCTTTAACACCTGTGCTGACAGTCAGATATAGGTAATCTAGGGTGTAGTCAGGGTGTTATCACTCTGCACCTCAGGGCTGTGTTTTTTTTTTTTTTTTTTTTCTTGAGGCTTTGGCAATAATATTCTAGCTGTGGTAGGAAATTATATTTCCAATTTCTAGTCTACTACTGGACCACAGGAAATGTAATGTTTTGGCCAGAAAGAAAGATACTGACTTTAGATTTGGTATTGTTGATATGAAACTGAAAGCACAGTGAATGGTCCAGCCAGATGTCAAGGCATTTTAAGTGTGGTGTAACTTCTAAGTGATCTTCAAATGCATGCCTTACTGTCCAGTTTTGTGAGAGTATGTGGAGTTGTTTTCTTATGCTGAAGATCACGCTTTTAGAATTTTTGTTTTCACATTAAAGTTAGTGTATGAGTGCCATGCTGGTAATGCATTTAGGTAATTTGTAACTTATGTTTTGATGATGAGTCATAGGGGTGGAATCTGTAATCTAACACGTCACTTTATACTTTGAAATGTCAGTTTGCAATGAAATTATGGAAGAAAAGGAGAGAAAGTCTTGGCTTATGTCTGATTTAATGGGGGAGTTAAGGAAGGCATTGTTGAGATACATGAAGACAGCACTGTTAAGGTGTCCTCAGTCCATTCTCCTTAGAATATCATCAGTTAGTGTGTATAGAGTTGTCATGTTGCCTCTATGAGGCCAAATTCCATGTTGATGAGGGGAGATCATGCTGTAATTTGTGATGTAGCCTGTGAGATGAGATAATTTTTTATACATCTACCCCAATGGAAACCACATACAAAGCAAATTAGCAGGCACTAAGTTTGAAGTATTGTGTGCATTCATTATGCCTGTATAGGAAGCCATATCTCAATCACACTTTGACACTCTCTTGTGAAAAATGTCTGCACTACTGTACTTACATACTTAAGTACATCTGATTACACATACCTCTATTTGATTAGAAGCTGTAGAAAGTAACATTTTCGGTCTTCCTTATATCTGCATCTAATTGTTATCACTGGTATTAACATTCTTATAAACTATGAGTGTAGAGTTCAAAAATTTGCCACCAATTGACTTTGCTGTTCTATTTGGAAGCTTCAGAATTCACATGAAGATTCATAGAGATACATTGAGAGATGTGATGAGGATGAATGAACTACCTGATCTAAATACAACTGGTGGTTTGTTTTTGAAACTTTTTGCTCGTCAGGGATTTTCCATCACAAATACATTTTTTGATTACAAAGATGTTCGTAAGTGTATAAGCAAAGGACAACTTTATGCTGTCTGTTCTGTATACTGCTGTCAAGAGAGCTGCCAACTAATCATTGTTTAGTGGTGAGATATTGTATTTATTTTATTCATTTTGAGATTGTTAACAGAAATAGAACACTGATCCCATTGGAACTATTTCTGTCTTTGCACAGTAGTAAACACAGGTCAGGTGGCTGGGGTGAAGGCAATTATCCCTTGTAAGCTACATGTTATGTATACAACACAAAAAGAATCCTGTACAGATCTGATGCATATCTTCAAATATTTGCAAGCCTGAAATCTTACATCTCTGCACAGCTTGAAATGTTAATGGCTGCGTCATCAGTATTAGGTTCTTAGGTTTGTACTAGGCTAATGACCACTGGGGCCTTTTTAAGCCTAGCCATGCATCCCCAAATCTCTGACAAGTTCTAGTACTGCTGGTAAGTGTAAGAAGGGGCTTGGCAGATGAAACATTTATAAGCAGAGGCCATTTGCAGGCCAACTGGGCCCATTAAAGATATAGTCCTATTTATATCACTGGCAAGGTTTAAGTCTTTAGAATGGGTAAATTGATTGCTTATTGTTTTGCTGATATGCAGGAGGTCCATCAGAGTGTGGTCTGATGATGCCTTGTATGCCAGGCATAGATCTCCACTCAACAGCCTGCAGGAGACAGAATACAGAGATAGGGCTTTGAGGTGGCCTGCACAGAATATGTTATTTATACCATGTATTCTTTTAGTGAGGTAAGTCTGTAGACAATCCAGTTGTTGGATGTCCCAGGTTAGGTACATGCCAAAGGGGGCATTGTACTCGATAGGTCTGATTAATGCCAAATGCAGTGCAACAATAACTTCCTTGTATCTAGCTGCTATACCATTGTTTATAAGTTGCACAACATGGAATAAATTCCTCGCTACCTTAGACATGTGATGGTCAAATGCCAGATTATGGTCAACATGCGTCCCCGAGTCCTTGACTTTTAGGTCGGCTCTTAGAGGTGTGTAGTCAGTATGATCGTTTCCAGTGGTGGTTGACTTCCAAAAGGATTATGCATTTTTTGCCATTTAGTTTTAGCCCATGGCTCTGGCACCAGTTATTTGTCAGTGTTAGGCCTTCTTGTAGAATGTTAGTGACAGTTGGAGATTCTGATTGCTCCTAATCTGTCGTCATCTGACTGAGGCCCTTGACATTGTCCTTGACTTCAGAGGAGTAGATGCCAAAAAGGAGTGGTCCCAGGGAAGAACAAGTTGATTATATAACTCACAGTCATGTATTACATTCCATGCACTAATCTGTTTTTTAAAGATTTCTGTTCTTTTAATCAGTAAACTTATTAAAGAGGTACCTCTCATAAAGCTGATTGTTGGACAATGTACTGACTCACTCTTTTTTTATTTTTTTTGTCTTATATCTTCAGTGTGCTGCATACATTATTAAATAACAGTCAATGCCTTCTTGGAGTTTCTGTGTTTTCCCTAAAATTAAAAAAAAAAACTGCTAATTGGCATTCATCCTATAATCCTATGTTTGATTCCCTTAATTCCACTTGCACACTATGCGACTCTGATCAAGATATTTAACCCATTTAAACCCAGAGATCCTATTTCATATGCTTCCAGTTATCACCCATACCCAGTGCTTCAGAAAGGCTAACTGTACTGTGGAAGGCTTTACTTAGCTGGTTTTTCTCATATGGTAGCCCAAGCAATTCAGGGATCACTGTCCCTCCACCCTGGTATACAGGCACCATTGAGTCATGTGCGGTGGTCCCGAATACAGCAGAATAGAATTGCAAATGTGGCAATTTGGTGGTGTAGGTGATGTTAATTAGCCAATTGCTCTCTATTGGAAATATCACTGGACTGGAATAATGTGGTAGCATGATTCAAGGAATCCACTCAACCATATTATTTTCTTCATAATGAGTAAAAAGGCAACATCACCTTTTGATGATATACAGTTATGTATTGTGAAGCCATCTGTATATGTGTGTGTACGTGTGCGTGTGTGTGCATGCATGTGTGTATGTGTCTGCGTGCATGTGCGTGTGTGTGTGTGTGTGTGTGTGTGTGTGTGTGTGTGTGTGTGTGTGTGTATCTGTAAAGACATGAATGAATCTGACTGGATTTCTGTGCATATTAGAGTGTGTGTGTGCCTGTGTAGTCAACCAGCAAGTGGTTTAAACAGATGTGTCGTGTGTGTGTGTGTGTGTGTGTGTGTGTGTGTGTGTGTAGTTATTAGTGCATATCTGTAAAGACATGAATGAATCTGTCTGGATTTCTTTGCATATCAGAGTGTGTGTGTTCCTGTGTAGTCAACCAGCAAGTGGTTTGAACAGATGTGTCATCATTGTGTGTGTGTGTGTGTGTGTGTGTGTGTGTGTGTGTGTGTGTGTGTGTGTGTGTGTGTGTGTGTGTGTGTGTGTGTGTGTGTGTGTCTGGGAGTGAATGTGTGTACCTTTGTTAGTGCGTGTGCAGGGGGAACGTGTGTATGAAAGTCTGTCAGTTTGCATAACTCTGCATGTATGTGACTGCATGTCTGTGTGTGTGTGTGTGTGTGTGTGTGTGTGTGTGTGTGTGTGTGTGTGTGTGTGTGTGTGTGTGTGTGTGTGTGTGAGTGTGTGTGTGTGTGTGTGTGTATGTTTGTGCACACTAAAGGTGACTGTGCCACCACAGTACATGTTCTGGGGAGATCTGACAGCATAGTATTCGATCTAGAGACATAGAAAAAGCCACTAATGAGGTGTTGCTTAATGTAGCCTTTCTGTGCTCTTTTGGACACCTATTCTACTGCCTCTCTACCTACAGAATCTCAGCCCTTGGCCCCTAAATAACCTGATATGTTCTACAAGGTGCTGGAGGATTGAAAGTTTTTGTTTGTGTCCTTCTGCTGATGTTTCTATGGTTTTAGTCTCAACTGATAAGCTTTCTAAACTTTTACCTTCCTGTACGCTCCTTCCTTCTAAGAAAGTAGAGCTATGGAAAGATTGGGTTAAAATGTGTTTACTTCTGGTACCTTGTCATTTTGGTCTATTAATTATAAAACCCATACGACTAAGTATGTCTTAGCTCTCCTTTCTCAGGTAGTTGCTGTTGTGTCTGATTTTCCAGATTCTGAAGGGAAAGTTCATCTTTTCACCTGCTTAGGACCACTTCAAATGCAGTTAAGATGCTGCTGACATGCCTTTTCCAGGGCTGATGCTGTTGGTTCTGTGATGAGGTGTTATTCTTGTCTTTGTTTTCAAGCTTTGCCTGATGATACTAAAGCCCAGCATTTGAATGCTCCTCTAGATAATAAACATTGTTTTCTGTCAGCTGTGACTGACCTATTCAAGTCCCTCTGGGATAAGGTTAAGGCCATGCAGGAATTCAAGAATATTGTAGTCTCCCCTATTCTTAAATTTCAGAGTAATTACCCTTCTAAATCTGCTTTTATGGATAGTCGGACTTGTTAGCCCTCCAAAAGTAGGAAGGAGTCTAGGCGTATTCCTCCTACTAAGTCTACTCAGATTCCTACATCTCAGAAGCCTTCCTTTCAGGATAAGCCTGTCTCTATTTCACATTTTGCCTCCTCTTCCTCTTGGCTAGGCCCACTTGTTTTTTCTTCTTTCTCTGTCTCTTCCAAATTGGTAACAGATCACCTCAGATTGTTGGGGGCTGTCTGTCATTCATCCTGGGTATTTCATGTTATGGAAATCATTTCTCCTTTTCAAGCATTCTGCAACCTCCTCCCATCCAACTTTCACATTTCCCAGAGGTTTTGCTGTCCCTTTTGGATCAGGACACCATTCAGCCTGTTCCATGCACTGAAGTATGAAGGGGGTTTTACTCCAGGATGTTTTTGGTTCCCTAGAAGGAGGGGACTTTGTGATGAATTCTGTACCTTTCACTACTCAACACATTTCTCTTTATCCTTTCTTTCAGGATGCTGTCTCTTCAGACTTTGCTTCCTATCCTTCTTCAGGCTTTCATGATCTGTTGCAATCTCAAGGATGCCTATCTTTATATCCCATTCACCCTGTTTTCAGGTAATGGTTATATGTCTGTGTTTCTTCCTCTCATTTTCATTTCTCTGCTTTACTTGTTGGCCTTTCTACTGCCCCAAAAGAGTAGCTCCTGTCATTGCTTTATGCAGGCTTCCAGGGATATAGATATTCTCCCTACCTAGACAACTTGCTTATTGAACTTCTTTCTCCCAGCAGTCTTCTGCAAGATCTACACTTTACCACTTTTCTTTTACAGAGTCCAGTGTTCAGTATCAATCTCAAAAAAGTAGTCCTTCAACCTCCCAGGATCATAGTTTTTCAGATACAGGATTCAGATCATTCCCATATTGGCTTCTCTTCCTGTTCCCAAGGTTTTGTCTCTGACAACCTTCTTTCAGTTGTTTCTTCCTATGCCCTCTGCCATGGCCAGGGAATATCTCAGGGTTCTGGGGTTTATGGCCTCCACCATCTCCATGCTTTCTCTCGTTAGGCTCCATATGAGGAAGCTCTAATGGTACCTCAAATCAGTGTGGCTTCAACATTGTCTCCCACTGAAGTTCTGTGTTCTTTTACTTATTTGTCTCAAACTTGAGCTCCAGTGGTGGATAAGGAAAAGCTCTCTCAATCCAGGACTGCCCTTTCAGTCTCCAATTCCTACCTGAGAAATGTTCATGGAAGCCTCAGATCTGGGGCAGAATGTTTCTTGTGGCCCTCTGAAAGTCCTCTGGCCTCCTCATTAAAGGTCAGACCACATTGACATAAAATAGATGAGGCCTCTGCTTCTGGCTGTACAGGAATGCCATTTCCCTTTTCTCCACTGTGATATAGTAAGTCAGCAAATGGGGGGGGGGGGGTTATGAGGTTTTATTTTCTTTGCAGGCTGGTTGTTCAGGCCTGGGATATGGCTGTCAGTTATCAGGTGACTTTTTAGGTGGTTTACATTTCTTCAGAGCACAATCTAGTGCACACTCTCTGAGCAGGTCCAGAACCCAGACTCACAAATGAATGCTTCACAGAGATGTATTTCTGGACATATTCCATCATTGGTGGGATATTCCTCTGGTAGATCTTTTTGCTTCCCCTTTGAACAGACAACTTCCTCTATTCTGTTCAAGAGTACCAAGTCCTCTGATACAGAAAGTGAAAGCCCAGCCTTTTACCTGGAAGGGGATGTTTCTGTATTCCGTTCCTCCCCTTCTTCTGCTGCAATGATTTCTGCATAAGATAAAGCAGGACGCTCCCAAAATCTTGTCGGTGACCCACACAGCACTGGTTTCCCCTTCTTTTTCATCTGGCCATGGACAATCACCCCAAATTACCTCATGGGAGGGATCTTTTCACACTAGACAGGGATCTTTTATCCATCCTCACTTGTCTGTTTTTCAGATGACACCCGGGGTGATAGGGTTTTGATCCCCTTTAGGCACCTCTTTTCAGAGGATATGCTTCAAGTTCTGCAGAAGACCAGAAAACCTGATGCCAGAAAATCATATCTGTCTAAATTGAAAGAAAAGATCTTCTCTTTGTTGCATCTCTCACCATTAGAAACCCTTTTCTGTGGAGCGTCCCTTGGTTCTCTCTTATTTGTGTCATCTGCTCCATGCTGGCTTGGCACATTCTACAGTTAAAGCTCACTTGTCAGCAATTTCTGCTTGACTGCCCTCGAAGACCCCTTTGGTCTCTCAGTTTGAGATCAAACAATTTTGTAAAGATGTCCTTCATATCAGGCTATGAAGAACATCTGTTCCACCATCTTGGAACATCAATTTTATTAAAAAATTGGATCAAGATCCTTTTGAATCTGCTAGTTCCGTTTCCTTGCAACTTTGCACTTTGGAGACTGTGCTGCTGCTCGCTCTTACTTCTGCCAATAGAATGTCTAAACTTCAGGCTCTTATGGCCATTCATCCTTTTTATAATTTTTAACAGAGTTAGGGTGTCTCTTCATACTAATCCTTCTTTTATGCCAAAGGTGGCTAATGATTTCTGCCTTAATCAATCTATTTGACTTCATTCATTTTTTTCTTTCTCCACTATCTACCTGTGAGAAAGTTCTTTGCACATTGGACATGCATATACAGCTCAGATATTATTTCAATAAAGGAAAGGCTATTCGCAAGTCTGAGCATCTTTTTTGTTTATTTTCATCCTGGCACTTTGGGTTTGGCTTTTTCCAAGCAAACCATCTTCTCCTGTATTTAAAAAGCCATTTCTTTTTGTTATTATTTTCTTGGTAAATGTCTTTCTTCATCTATAAGGACACATTCTACTAAGGTGGTTGCCACTTCTCTTACCTTTTTCAGGGGTGTAGACACCAATTCCATCCTTAAAGCTGCTACTTGGTCCTCTGTTCATATCTTTGTCAAGCATTATAAATTGGATGTTGTCTCCAGGGCAAGTTTTGCTAGGGCTAACCTGCATGGTTTGTAGAGGGCTTTTCTGCATCTTCCTGCTACTAGTATTCTTCATAGCTCTTGGCCTCTTGCACTCTCCCTATTGTAAAGAATACCACAACAGTGATATGGAAGGACATAGTGCAGCTCTGTAAAATCGTATCATACCAGTAGCTGTCCTTCTCTTCACTGTTGCAATATTCAGTCCCTCCCTCCATCCTCCCTCTGTTTAGCTCTTGCCTCTGTGTTTTTAATCTCCTGGCCAAGGGGCTCTCTCTTCCTTTCCATTCTAAGCTTTTTTTCTTCTGGATGTGCATGTTCGACTTTGTCCCAGGGGTTTGTCCTGGGGGGTGGTTTGTTCCTACTGGGACCATTCATTTCTGAGTATTTGCATCTGTACAGCACGTTTATCCCAACACCCAATACAGGGAGCATATATATGGCATATGTTGCCTATATGAGCTAAAGGCTTTAGTATACTGGCCAGATGCTGGGGTATCCTTGGCAGAAAATCCCTTCAGTGAACAATATTGCAACACTGAAGAGAAAGATATCTACTGTTATGGCAAAATTTTACACAACTGTAATTTCCAACATAAGACAATTTGTGAAACTATTTGAGAAAAATATTTTTCTGGGTTATGTAAATAAAGGCACTGAATACAGTGACTGTTATCAGCTGAAAATTAGACATTTTACTGATAGCATTGCTGTGTGTACCTTTGTAGTAGCTTTTGTTGTTCACAAGATGTTGATATTTATTTGAGCTATGATTTTGGCTCGATTTTTCAGAAAATGGTCTGGAAACTTTAGATGTGTGTAGGTTGCTGGAGGCGTGCCAATCCATAACTCAACAGTACATCTAGGATGCATGTGAAAAAAGATGTATCTAGTGAGCTTATACAATTACCATAAAATAAATAAATAAATGTACAGTTACTATGCAGATTTTTTCCAAGTTCTCTCATTCCCTTATTGGTCCATAGGTGAGTCTAGGCTAGCTGCCCTTGAGAGCTATTTTATACCTAGCCAGTTTCCTTTTTTTTGCACAAATTAAACTATCTCATTTGGTTAGAGACTGGCCTTATTCATCCCATGGTTGATAATTATATATTACCCCTAATGAGAATCAATGTGATCGTACCACAGATAATATGGGATAAAGTATTAGGAGCTTCCTCTGTCCATTAGTAGTACAGGCAGCAGTCCTGGGGTAACATTTCTGTTTCCATCTGTAAATCCAAGTTGCACTTGAATGCAGACAGAGATGAACTTTGTTTTATATGGACTGGGAGCCTTATTACTGCACAGAGTTAAGGATATAGTGATTTATACAATAAAAATATAAGTATCATAATTACTGGTAAGTGATTAACACATGAATCCGGAAGCTTGAATATAGGCGATAAATATAGCAGGAAGTGGCAGCAGTTTAGTTAAGTAGGCATTAAGAGATAGAAAGAGTTATATAAGAGTAGTGATAGAATGAAGGTGAAGTAGTATGTATACAGGAGGGAGTCAGGTTTTAGGAAGTTAATTTTATTATTGACATCTGTTGACCATGAACATCCAAATGAGCACAGGTGTCCTGTTTCCATGGAGGTCCAGAGAGAAAAGCTCCAAGGTATTATAGTTAATCCAATCAATAATAACAATAACAGATTTCATAACGCAGTTTCAGTGAATGCATAGCATAATAGTCAGTATAATGAAATTTGTATTGATTTTTAAAAACATTACATTTACAAGCCTTGTCCTGAAATGTTACAGACAGAAGAGTGCTGTATAAGACAGGTAGGAGTAATTTAAGAAATACATTAGAGGTAGGTATTGGAGAAGATAAGGAAGTCTGAGTGTTAAAAGAGAAGTAGTGATGAAATAGTAATTTGGTTGTGTAAATTAGAAGTAGGTATAATAGTTTAAGAAGAACAATAAAATGAGGTATTAGAAGGGGATAAGCAGGTTAGGTGATTAAATGCTTTAAAGGGGGGTATAAGAAAGGCAATGAAGGGTGTTAGAGACTCGTGTCCCAAATGAGGACCAGGGACAAAGCCAGGAGGCAAAGAAGATGTATTTTAATAACGGTTTGAAAAGATAAAGGTGTGTGATAAACCTGATTGATATAGGAAATTTATTCCAAGTTTCTTTGTAGTCTCTAGTGAGTCACTTTTCAGAAGCCAAGCCAGTGTGAGTGAGGAGTTTAGTGAGGTCATGAAGAATGCTTATCAGAACACCTCAAAGAGATTTTCTTACAAAGCTTTCCGTAACTCAAGACATTGGGACTGTTCATTTCAAGGCTACCATCAGCAATTATGAAAAAATCCTGACATGAAGACTTTTATGGAAGGCAAAAGGGACATTCAAAGTACATATTGAATATGGAAGGCAGGCAAAGATGCACTTACAAAAGCATCTGGAGTAACAAGAATAAAAAATGAGAGGCCATTCTAGACTTCTATCTAGCAAATGGCTTGATGGTGGCCAATACATGGTTAAGCAAAATAGTCTGAAGATCGCATACAAGAGTAGCCAACATGCATCTCAGATACAATTCTTACTAGCAAGGAAAGGTCACTGTGATAGAATCAGTGATTGTAAAGTCATCCGCATAAACAGTCAGCCTACAGTATAAACCACAGGTTAACACAATAGTTGCAAGCAATGGTCAGAGAAGACTTTAAAGTCAACAGAGACTAGGCTGAAGACCTGGGAGTTAATTGGAAAAAAAGCACAACAGTTCAAGGAAATGCTCAGTGCTCTAGCACCTCAGGAAGAATAGAACATACACGAAGTTGAAGAAGAATATCAGCACCTCAAAACAGCATGTGTGAGGACTGCAGAATGGATATAGGGCCAAGCCAGGTATAAAAACATGGTACATAAGGAAAGCTGGTGGTTGAATGTCGAAGTACAGCAAGTCATCAAAAGAAAGAAGGAATGCAGGAAATCATAGGAGATAAAAGAGACAGGCCTCGCTAAGAAGGAATACTGGATGGCTGATAGACTAAAAGGAGAGTTGGAATAGCAAAGAAAAAGACATACAGTGGCTTTCTACCAGCTTCTATAAGGGAACTCTAGAGGGAACAAAGAAACTCTTTCAGGTTGCAAAGCAAAAAGAGAAAGTTAAACATGATAGACAGACACCCTTCATCAGAGATGCAGGCAACAACCTCCTCACCATTCCAAAGGACATCAAAGGCAGATGGAAGGAGTACTTCCACCAGTAGAAAATGCCACAGAAGCTGCACTGTCTGAGACACAGCCTACAATGAAAGAAGAGGAGGAACTCTCCCTAGAAGTTAGAACAGCACTAAGGAAAGTGAAGTCAGGGAAAGCAGCAGGCTCAGATGAGTTAGCATCAGATATGATCAAGATGTTGGATAAGATAGGGGAAAAATGGTCCCTGTGGCTACTCTTAGCAGTATGGAGAGAAAGGTGTATCCTAGCCAGCTAGAGAATAAGCATACTAATGCCCGAGTACAAGAAAGGTAGAGGCATCCATGATTGTGGACAGTACAGTGGTATCAAATCCTATCATACTGCATTAATGTTCTGGAGTCGGTGATTGATAAACAAATATGCAGAGCAGTAGAAAGTAAGACGGGAGATCAACACTTCACATGCAGATTAGTTTGTAGTACAAATGACCTGATGTTTGCAGTGACAGATAGTTGAGAAGAAGCTAGAGATGAGGAAAGAGTCCAAATGGACATTCCTAGACATTGAGAAAGTACATGACCAGGTCACAAGAAAGCTGATTTGCGTAATCTTGCAGTGGTTCCAAGTCCAGGAAATAGAGGATATGTACAGAGACACAATGACTGAAGTATATAAAGTGTTCAGCCTCCCAGAGTCATTCCCAGTGGGAGTAAGTGCGCATCAAGGTCTAATTCTGAGCCCATTGCTGTTCATACTGGTGATGAGCTACATTAACAAACTGGTCAAATGGAACAGATACACAAAGTTGCTGTATGCAGACAATGTGGCATTGCAGCAGACTCTGAATGAGAACTTCGGCAAAGGATACAGGAATGAAATGCAAAACTGAAGGCAAGTGGGATGAAACTGAGTACAGAGAAGACCACTGTAATTGTAGCAAAGTGGAAAACCAGAAGAAGCTGAGAGAGAAGGGAAAATGGTGGAACAGGTTAACAGCTATATGTATTTGAGAGTGGTAGTTGTGAAGCAGGGAAGACTGAATAAGGAGGTCAAAGTTAGAAACATAGGGACCACAGACAAATAGTACAGAATTCCAGGTATAGTATATGACAGAAGAATACCAAAGATGCTGAAAAGTAAGGTGTACAAAACAGTGGTGCAACCAGCACTACCACATAGTACAGAAACCTGCACAGTAAAGGAGGAGCAGTTGAGTAAGTAAGAGGTGATGGAGATGAAGTGCCTCAGTTGGGTTGCAGGATGCACACTGTGGGACTGAAGAAAAAGAAACAAAATTAGGACAAAAGCCAAAGTAGCTTCAGTTGCAGATAATGTCAAATAAAATGGATCATTTTCTGCAACAGGAGAGGCAGATGTTTATGGTGTAATGAATACCTCTTTCATGGTGGAGATTTAGGTTTGGGTCTCTTGATTGCCTGCTATATGTCATTCACCGTGATTTGTTCTTCTTGTAGTGTGTGCAAAAGTATGATTATTGCCACATTGCTGAAAAGTAAGCATAACTTCCTCTGTCAGGACTCTACTGAATTTTGATTTTTGGGGATCGTAATTCATATGTATCCCAAGATGTTTCTGAATGCAGTAGTGATAGTATATTAGTTCATCTCATGTCTGTCCCTATTTTTCTCTCTCCCAGCCATGGACATAGTTACTGGCCATATATATTCAAGTACTGGTAGTGGCTCCTGTGGCAGCCCACATGCTTATCACCAAATTCTCAGGGGGTATTATCCACAGCACACAAATTCAGTGGCAGTAACTCTTTCATGCACAGTTGGGGGAGGCATGCCATATCATAGAGCAAGATGGCTTTAATGTATATGCTACCAAAGTATTTTAGCTAGAAGGAAGGTGAATCCCACAATTGTTGCATTAGATGATGGTGGCCACACAATATCTATGGTCAACTTCTCAAAACCACTTTGGGAGTTTTTGGATTATAAGCTTAGATCCCTTTCTTCAGCTGTGTCATGTATCATTTTTAACAGTAGGAATAGCCTTTATAAGAAACTATATTCTTAAGATCATATGCAAGAGGTAGCAGTCTGCAGCTATCCCCATATACCTATGTACTCATGGAGAGTTGTTTTATATATTTTACCTGGTGTAGGAAAGGTTCCATCCATGAAAAACAATGGTGACACATGCAGATCCTTAATATTCGGTGCCATGTTTAGAAGAAACACTGTTAAGCCTTCAGTCATTATATCATCTGCACTATATAGGAATTCCTTCTCCCTTAAGGGGAAATACTTTGCATGAAAATCCCTCATGCTGTTGAGAGTACCCTGTTGTTGATGGGCATAAATCCATCTTGCTCTGGAAAACATCTGTCATATGGTTAATAATGATAGTAGTTGTTCACAACCTCATGTGGTATGTCCTGGAGTGATTCCATTACAGCCTTATGTGGTATATCCCCTTTGGTATATCCCCCGTGGTGTATCAACATTGGCCAGGTTACTCTCATACCCTTCCTGCTGCCTGTGCTGTAGGATCTTGGGGACAGATGTGTTCAGTATAGCACACAACATTTTTAATTCCCTGTACTGGCAGACTTCACTGCCACCATACTGCTGATCAGGGTGTTATTCCCTTTTACTCCTTAAAGGTACTTAACACCTTCACTACATCTCCCTTACATCGCCTTATTACAACCTTCATTCTTTCTGATCTAACACTACTTCCTTTCCCATGATAGCCTTATAATAACTCAAAATACACTTTTTTTTACTCTATTCACCCTACCACTTAGAATCTCTCCCTCCTACAGGCACCTTTATTTTTTCATACCAATAACTTCTCTTTTCTACTCATTCCAATACACCTTCCTTCATCTTACACCACACCTGCATACTCATCCTAATGGCCTCTAAACATAACACTATTTACACACACCTTTTACTCATACCCACTATACTAGCTTCCCTAACTCTAGCATTCTCACTAACCTTTTTTGAACATTATTCGTTGCCTGAACATTACCACCCCCACCAACAAACTCAACCACTATCACAAATAAATTCCCTCACCCACATTAACATAACCTCAACTGCTAGCTATATACTTCCAAAGTACCATAGATCTACCCATATCACTTACTTCCATGACAAGAAACCCCCAACCAACTACCATAAAATCATAAAACTACTACAAAAGTCTCAACAACATCCCCTATTAGATGGTGATAACCATCCTAACCCTGGCTCCAATACTAGACTCCCCAATGACCCACCTAACCAGAAACCCCACACCACCTATACCCCAACAAGTTCATCTAACTCTCTCCTGATAACTCACCTTAACATCCGTAGCATTAGCAATAAAATACCCCACCTACATGCACTCCTAGCTGTACATAAATTTGATATCCTCTGTATTACAGAAACTTGGCTAAAACCCTTACCCAAGGGCCATGAAATTTTACCCCCAGGTTATAACATCCTGAGATGTGACCGCACTAACAAAAAAGGTGGGGGAGTAGCCATGTTCTATAAATCTGAACTCCAAGTTTCTCTCTTCAATGTACCGCTTCCCACAAATTCCATTGCAGAAACCCTTACAGCTAAGCTTCAAATCAATAACCATAAATCCATCTATATAATCTGTTCATATCTTCACCCTGGAAACAATATCAACACCCTTGAAAATTTACTTAGTAACCTATCTACTCAACTACCACAAGAAACAATTGTGTTAGGTAACTTTAACATCAACTGGGCTACCTGTAACTCCCCCACTCCCATTAACCATATAATATTTATGTTTTTTCTCAGATGATAACCACCCCTACTAGAACCCACAAACTAAATGGTAAAGAAAGCACCCTAGACTGGATTCTCATAAACAGTCACCCCACAACTTATAAGCCAGGAACCCTTCCAGATGACATCAGTGACCATGCTCTCGCCTATATAATTAAACAAAAACCTCATAGTCCTAATGGTACTTTTTTCAAAACCTCCTGTTCCAAAAAGAAATTTCATCCTCATAACTTCCAATCAGAACTGAATGCATGTGACTGGTCACCACTGCTCCATCTTCAACATGACAAAGCAGTGACCTACTTTAATACTAAATTACTTCAAATCCTCGACTACCATGTCCCCATTCACACTTCCCGTATAAAGGCCAAACCTGCCCCATGGCTCACAAAACAAACTAAGCAAAAAATCCTTCTAAGAAATAAAATCTGGGCCAAGTGGCGAACCTCTAAAAGCCCATCTGATCACCTGTATTTTAAACAATTAAGAAATGCCACCAAAAAGGAAATTCTGCTAGACAAAAAAACTTTTACCTCCAACTCCAACACACCTACAAACAAAAACAACAAAAGTTCAGCCAGGGCACTCCAAGACTCCTATCCCATCAGGTATCAACCATAATAATCCTAAGCTAATTGCAGATTCCTTTAACAGCTACTTTACAGAAACCGTCCAATCTCTAGCTAATACTCTACCACCCAATAGTACCCTCCCATATAATACCTCAACAAACCCAGTTCCTCCCTTTCACATTCAACCAGTACCTACATCCCTCATTTGTAACCTCCTCCAGAAACTCAAGCCATGCACCCCTGCTGCTGACAGTCTACCAGCAGAATACCTGAAAATTGCAGCCAAAGCCATCACCTACCCTATTCCCATACTTATAAATAAAACTATCTCAGAAAGTAAAATCCCTTTTATATGGAAGGTCTCTCATATCATCCCACTACATAAAGGTGGGACTTCAACTGATAATTCAAACTTTAGACCAATCGCCCTACTCTCTCCAATAGCTAAAATAATGGAAAAATGTATTCAGCAACAACTTCTCGATCATCTCCTCCGCAATATCTTATTTGCTAACTGCCAACATGGTTTTAGACCATTCCACAGCACTACAACTGCCCTGCTATCCTTTTCTGACTGTATAAACAAAAATCATAACAATAACTCTCTTTCTTCCGCTCTATTTATCGACCTTTCAAAAGCCTTTGATATGGTCAACCATTGTTTGCTCCTTGAGATACTACAAGCCCATTCACTAGACACACAGGCATTACTATGGTTTAAATCTTATTTAAACAATCGACAGCAAGCAGTCCTTTGGAATAATAAGCTCTCAACTCCCCTCCCTGTAAACATTGGAGTACCTCAAGGCTCAATCCTAGGCCCTCTTCTCTTTTCTATGTTTATTAATGAACTAAATACCAAAATTCCTCAGGCCACCTGCATACAATATGCTGATGATTCAACTTTAATATGCTCAGCTAGAACCTCAACTTTACTCCAGACCCTCACACAATCAGTTTTTCAGACTGTGGAAAATTGGTTCATGCAACACTGTCTCCTCCTGAACCCCAAAAAACAAAATTATTACTCTTTGCTCCTACTCAAAAATCACCACAAATTCACTTCACAATAACCTCTAACAATGTAACAACCATATCCCCTGATACAACAACCCATCTCCTGGGGATCACCATAGATAACAACCTCACCTATGACGATCATATTAACACTACCATAAAATCTGTCAACAAAAAACTAGGTTCCCTGTATATAATTAAACCATTTCTGACCCCAACAGCTAGAACCACTATTGCCCAGACCCACCTGATCTCTACCATGTACTATGCTTCTGCCATTTATACCAATCTTTCTAAAAACAACCTTAACAAACTTGCAACTAGCTATAATAACATAGCCAGATTTGCCACTGGTAAACCTTTCAGAACCCACCACTGTCACAACCTAAAACAATTGGGATGGCTAGAACTGCAGCACCAGCTACTCTGTCACCAACTTACTATAACCCAAAAGATACTCCACCACCCTAATAATACCCCTATCCTCACTAATCTGACTACCCCATACAAAAACCTTACAACTCTTCACTCAGCCAATAGGCTCCTAGTCTCCACTATTAAATCTAACAACAAAGCTGGAGACTCACTTTTCACAAACACAGTGGGAAAAGCCTGGGATCTGCTACCAAGTGAACTGTCTTCTCTCTCCTCCACACATCTTTTTAAAAATCATCTCAAATAACATCTTAAAACTCACTGGTTATGTCTCTGTACTAACCCTGACTGATTATCCACTCCTGCTCTCCTTTTATTTCACTTCTCTACTGTAGTATATCGCATAAACCTTTCTCTGTCCTACACTACTGAACTATGTTGCCTGCCTGTTCTCACAATTAAGCTAACCTCTATCTATTCCTCTATATAAAAAAAAAAACAATATTCCATATTATTCTATATTTTATGTTAGCTCTCTCCTCATCAAATAATCTCTGTACACTTTTATCCTCTCTTTCTCTCAATTTATGGTTATTATCTGCACTTTAGTATGCAGCTTAATATTTTGTATTTCATATTAATATTGTTGATGACATTTTTGCCTTATACTTGGAGCTTTTCTCCCCAGGCCTCTACTGAAAATGGACATGTATCCAGTTAGACTAGCCCGGTCAACAAATGTAAATAAATAAAAAAAAAATACACCTGAACCTTCACCCTCGCAAGAATGTCATAAAAATGTTTTTGTGCAATTTAGGATGTTGCGTTTGAACCCTACAGGATTAGGATTAGCAGATTATTTTAAAAGATTTTTCCTGTTTTGTAGTGAAGGAGATAAAGTAGCACTGGGATAATTAGCACAATGCAGAAATGATGATTATTGACCTGTTGTTTATTTTAGTACTAATCTTGATCCTGTAGCTGTGCATCTGTTCCCCACTGCCTTGGGTCGATGGTTGTGACAGTGTACATTTAAGAATGTCAGTTACACAAACTCATGGGCATGAGACTTACATAGCAGTTCCACTTTCAGTAGAGGCACTATTACTAAAAAACAGAACACAATATTTATTACCATGTTGACTATCTAAATTACCAATGTCCTCCACCTAATCATGCTTCAAGTCCTATATCTGATGAAGGGAAAACCCCATAATTTTGTAGTTGTTGTCAGCACTGTACTTCCTCCTAGATTCGATTTAAAAGATGTTCCACTGCAAAAATCCTGCCCCAGGATTCAGGAATCCAATTTTTCCATGCAGGAACAGTGCAGTGTTCCTGCACAGAATATGGCCGCCGAGCAATCC
The DNA here is from genome assembly GCF_019279795.1 of Protopterus annectens. NCBI lineage: Eukaryota > Metazoa > Chordata > Ceratodontiformes > Protopteridae > Protopterus > Protopterus annectens. Next base: position 747,848,551 of record NC_056744.1, read on the forward strand.
AGCAAACAGCTGATCTGACATGCATGAGCATGCCTACACTTTTCCTGTATGGATACAGCTGCAGACTGCTAATGACCTCATTTGCTGGTGAAAACCATGCAAATTAGGTGAATTAGTGATTTACCAAACAGCCAGGTATTTGTGCAGGAACAGTGTTATTTGCAAAAATGTATTTGTTTGCTATCCGAATACATTTCTGCAAATAACAAAATGGCGGCATGACAGCTCTCAAAAAAACATGTATTACAGTGGTTAGGCATGCCAATGGCCATATAAAAATGAAACTTTTTTTTTGCCAATCTCGGCTGTTTAAGCATAGGATAGTGGTGTGCAAATGGGAGTGGGTGGAAAATAAATTACAAAAAGGTGAAAACTCAATTTTAAAGGAAATCTGCATTTTGTCATTGCAGTCTATGGCATGCAGAATGAAAACAATACCAGGGAACAGTGGCTGTCAAAGGGAAAGGCTCTGTGTAAGTGGAGTAACTATGGACTAAGGCAGTGGGGTATGAAAATAAGGGGAAATTTACTGAATCACAAAAATCTTCTAAGTCCCAAACTGCACCTAACTGTGTAGGTGCTCTAGCATGATGGTGTAACTAGGAGGAGCAACAGAAATGAAAAGGGGTGTGTGTAAGGCGCGTTGTAAGTACATTGGAGCCCTAAGGCACAAAGATAAGCTTAACTAAGCACAGCTAAGCAAGAGGTGTGTCTAAGGCTGCATTGTTTTATTCCATGAACTGAGGAGTGTATTCACACCCAGGCGGGGTGATCATTTCTTACTGTTTACATGAGCTAAACGGGTTTGCACAGCATGCACCAAGTCTAAAACAAAAACAAACAACAAAGAAAAACAGAAATAGCAGGACTATTTACATTTGGGAACCGGGTTTGCACGGTGCGCCACAGGGCTTAAAAGGGTAGGAAATGGGAAGGGGAAAAAGAAAAAAAAAACGGAAAATAGCAGAATTAAAGTGATCAAGTACAAATAACATGACTGGCAGTGGAATGCATCATAGTCAGCCAATCATACAGGCAGCATCTGCAGCACAACAATATAAAGTATGGAAACACTGTACAGTCTGTTTTTTCCCAAAAACTCTGCACCACTGGTGTATACATGCGGGGGGATTTTAACTGGAAAAATGTTAGGGGCTGCCATTGCTTTTATCCATCAGTATGCGCTAAAGGCTGATGCCGGAGAAGATGATAATGCTGACAATTGCCAAAGACCAAGGAGGAGGAGAAGAGTGTTCAGACCCAGGGTAACTTACCAGGGGCTACATGATCTGGAGATAGTAGAGCGCTAAAGGGTGGACAGAGACATACTTCAGCAAATCATCAAGCTGTGCAGGCCTCAACTCAGACCTAGAACCAACAGAGAGAACCCATCCCAGTGGATACCAAGGTATGTGTAGCCTTAAGAATTCTAGCTACAAGTACTTTCTAAAGACCTACTGGGGACATTATGGGGGTCTCACAGGCATCTACATCCTGGGTACTCCACCAGTTCCTTGATGCCATGCTACCACATGCCAGTGAGCACATTTACTTCCCCAACACTGTTAAGGAGAGGACTGGCAATATGTGTCTCTTCCACCATGTAGCAGAATACCAAGAGGTACTGGGTGCCAAAGACTGCACACACATCCACATAAAAGCACCACCCAGTGAACAGGGTAGGGGCTACATAAACTGCAAGGAATTCCCTCCATCAACTGCCAGGTCATGTGCAATGCCCAGGGCATTATCATGAATGTGTGTGCTGGCAGCCATGGAAGCTATCATGACTCCCACATCTGGCATTCATCACAGCTGTACCAGGCATTTGCCAGTGGGGGCATCTCATATGGCCCTCTGGTGGGGGATGCTGGCTATGCACTGGAGCCATGGATGATGACACCCATCAGAAATGCAGACACACCCAGACAAGAATGCCATAATGAGGCACAAGCACAAACCAGGATAATTATAGAGCATGAGTTTGGGATGGTCAAGTCACGGTTCCTCTGCCTTGACATATCTGGTGGAGCCTTGCAGTACTCTCCAGCCACATGTGCACACATGTTCATAGCATGTGTCATGCTACACAATATGATCCTGCAGAAACAGCTACAGCAGAGTCAGCATGAGGAAGGGCCACACAACCCACCACCATTGCCAAGGTCCCTACAGGAACAGAGGGACTCACAGAAGGAGGCTTCTGAGTGTGCTCTCATAGGCAGATGGAGGGGTGGCCAGTATGCTCAAGCCTTGGGAAAGAGGCAACTCATAGCACACAGAATGACACTGCAGGGACCCCAGGGACTGACACCTGTCTCTGACTCGCACACACAGTAAAATGGATGACACATACACATCACATTACCTGTAACTTACCATGTATAGGCAGTGTGCGTCCCACATAGGCATACCTCAAGCATCGTCCTCACAACTGCTGCAAGCACAAGGTAAGTCAGTCTTCTTAACAATAAATGAATGGAATAGTATGTTCTGCTAGCACATCTATGATAATGCTGCATGCAAGGAAATGGGGTGGCCTACTGGGATAGCAGCACACAACTGCTAGCTATGTGGGACACCAGGAAATGTCTGGCCAAAACTGGCCTCCACACACTATGCAGTAGTCTAAGATGGCAAAACCTACTGCTGTATATGTGTGGGGAGAGCTAACTGGGATGGTCATAGTTCACATGCTTGGATGTCAGGGTGGGTTCCCATAACCACCCCTCACACCCACACAGCAAGTCAGCTGTAGAAAACCACCGAGAAATGTCTGGTAAAACCACACAAATGGCAGCAATGTTGAATTAACCCCCTACAGACTCACACAGTGATAGCACAGCAGGACCCAGAGTAGCAGTAAGACTATGAAGGGTAAGAAGTCTGAAACTCAAATGTATGCCAGTACAATCTGACCTGGGCTCTTTACTGATATGCATATAGTCCCCAAGACAGGGCACACTAGTATGGTAAATTAAACCAAAATGCAAAGCAAATATCAACACAGTCTGTGCAAATGTGTATAGTTAACAGGTGTGCCCCCCCCATATACCCACACAAATGCAGTAGCATGTATGTTTGCAGGGAAATAGCAGCATAGCACACATTGGCAGGGCTGTACCAATACACATCAAAACATGCCCACAATATGCAGGGGCCAATGAGCTATGTGTATGTGTGGTTAATACTGTCTGGATCTGGCAAGCACATTCTCCTGTCAGTCATCTTGTAGTACCCTAGGTACAGTGCTACCTTTGACAAGGCCATGTGCAGATTATTGTAGTGTCAACTGTTATGCATGTCAGTGATACCCACTGCTCTGCCACTAACATAACTGGAAGTCACAGTGCTATGTGGAATATACTACACGTATTAGTGACATCTTGAAGGATGTGTAGCAGAGGTGCCAACGTTTTTGTGAATATAAGTGCTTTGTGGTACTGTTGCCAGTGGTCATTCTCAATAATGCTTTTTTCTTATGTTTGCTTTTACATATAATGGACATGCCAGCACAGCTAAATGCACACTATACCTACAACCATAACTCCCAAGCTCTGACAGCAAGACGTCTGGACAAGGGCAGAAAGAAAAGTGGAACAAAGGCACAATGATAGGCATATGTTTTAAATATCACCCTTACATACTGAGAAAGTTGGTAGGGTGAGATGTTTGCAGTGACAGGAATTGTCTGAAGGTTATATATTCTGAAACAGTAATGTCTGTATTATTTTGTAACATTACACTTCAATTATATGTAACTAATTTGCAATAAAAACACAAGTTTACATAGAATGGATGAAACCTCTAGCCAAACACCCAGACAACCTGCCAAAAAATGTACAGGTGAGAGCTATGCCCACACATGGATATGACATCTCAGGTTAGAAAGATACCACACAAGCAGGAGATCCCCAACCAGTATGTCACCAGGTTGCTTGACTGTTTACACAGCTATGTGTCATTACTACACTGGCTGTAGCCACACCTCAAAAATGGCCTTGTTGGGCAAGAATTTACATAGCTGCCCTCATAATATTGGTCTATGCATCATACAACTAGTATTCCTCCGGTAAAGCACTGTGGTGATCTGAGGATGTCTGTCACTAGGTAATGACACAATACATTGCAGTTTTAGACTACAGATATGTCATAAAATCTCTGCTAAACAAAACAAGTACCCTGAGGAAAGTCCTGTGTACTCCTCAGAGGTATGGCTGTAGCACACAAAACCCTGTACTGGAGTACACCTATCTCTGGAATGGAGTCCCACTCTAACTATAGAAGGTCACACTGGGCATGCTCCTACACTTAGAGAATCACAGGACATGTTGGAACCCACATCAGAATATATGACTGTATTGTATATATATATATATATATATATATATATATATATATATATATATATATTTATATATATATATATATATATATATATATATATATATATATATATGTCCATGCATACAGACAGTTATGTACATCTCAACTGTCCCCAGACACATACATCAGACAGGATTACACACGGTTGGCTGTAGGTGGCCCATATGTGATATATTTGCATCTGTTCTGTGAGATACACACACACACACACACACACACACACACACACACACACATATATATATATATATATATATATATACATACAACAGATATATGTCAAGTATACACACACACACATAGATGTGGGGAATTGAGAGACAGACAGTGATACAGAGAGAGACACAGGGGGACACAGACAGAGTCAGACACACAGATACCCTGAATGGCATACAGTGATGTCCTGCTGTGGACAGTGGCATACCAGCTGTAAACAGTTGCACGTGCCAGCATAAAAGGTGAGCCCCATTTTGCAACAGTACTGAGGTTGGGACTCTTCCCACACAGTACACTTCACGTTGCCATACTTCACAAGATCTCTGCTTTCATTCACCTTAGAAGTACCATTAGACACTGATCACCCCCATAAGCTCTATAGATAACTGCGTAACACTATAGTACAAATAACTAGAAAGGTAGGGGTTCTAAACTCAATACTGGCAAGAGTGTGTGTGTGTGTGTGTGTGTGTGTGTGTGTGTGTGTGTGTGTGTGTGTGTGTGTTCTGTAGTGCGTGCGATAACTGTGTAACACTATACTATAAATAACTAGATAGGTAGGGGGTCTAATCTTAATACTGGCAACTGTGCATGTAGGTGAAACAGTTTTAGGCCACTCCCAGTCACAACACTTCCCAGTGCCTTACTTTATCAGTGATGCTGATGTCATTCCCCTAATTGGCACCTTTGGCCAGTTATCAGCCCAGTAAGCTTCATAGCATTGTGATAACTGCATAACACTACAGTTCAAATCACTAGCTAGACAGGGGTTCTAATCTCAGATCTGGTAAATAAGTGTGTGGATATTTGTAAGAAGAAGTATTTTGATAAGTCTCCCACCCACTACCCTAATTTATCACCCCTGCTGATGTCATTCCACTTATCAGCACATTTGTCCAGTTGTCAGCCCAGTAAGCTCTGTAGCATATGCAATAACTGTGTAACATTATAGTACAAATAACAAGATAGGCAGTGGTTCTAATCTCAATACTGGCAATTGTGTGTGTGTGTGTGTGTGTGTGTGTGTGTGTGTGTGTGTGTGTGTGTGTATCATATACTGTGTGGGTTATACCATTTTGACATGTGTACCACTCTGTAAACTTCCCATCCCCCTACTTTACTAGGCCTGCTGATGTCATTCACCTTAGAAGTACGTTGGGACAAGGTGAAATCATGTAAGCTCTGTTATGCATCTGATAACTGTGTAATACTATAGTAGAACTAACTAAATAGGTAGGGTTACTAATCTCAATACTGGTGTGTGTTTGTGTGAGAATCATATACTGTGTGGATTATACCATTTTGAGTTGTGTACCACCTTGTAAACTTCCCATCACTGTACTTTACTAGGCCTGTTGATGTCATTCACCTTAGACGTACGTTAGGACTAGGTGAAATCATGTAAGGTCTGTGGCTCATCTGATAACTATGTAACACTGTAGTAGAAATAACTAGATCAGTAGGGGTTCTAATTTCAATACTGGCAACTGTGTGTGTGTGCTTGTGTGTGAATCATATACTGTGTGGGTTATATCATTTTGAGTTATGTACCACTCCTATAAACTTCTCATCAATTTAGTAGGCCTGCTGATGTCATTCACCTTAGAAGGTCCTTGGGACTAGGTGAAATCATGTAAGATCTGTTGGGCATCTATAACTGCATAAAACTCTAGTAGTAATAACTAGATAGATGGAGGTTCTAATCTCATTACTGACAACTGTGTTTGGGTGAAGATCATATCCTGTTTGGTTGATACCATTTTGATGTGTGTACCATCCACACCTGTTTATCAACTCCCAATGGCATTACTTTATATAGCATGGTAACGGCAGCTGCCTCACATGCATCATGTTAAACCATTGTGCAGGACATAGCAGTCCTCTGTACAGATTTCTATGGAATATCCAGATGCTTGCAACCTATATGTGGTCTGTGTCCCTTAAAATCCCCATGTTTGTGATATTGTTACCAAATCAACCACAGTGAGTGTAGTGACACATATGCCAGCAGCAGATATCATACCTGACTGAAACATCATACTGATACAATATCTGCTACGCTATCACTTGTCCAGGCTTGTAGGAGCAATACATGACTCCACATTCTATTTCTGGTGCTTTATCTCACCATTCTTGAAGGCATTCAGAACATTACATGTTGTAAGAAGTAGTGTGTCATGTCCCATACATATAATCTCTGTGGGGCATGTCATGTGTATGTAGTACTACCGTACATCAAAGTGGAAATGTAGGTTTACTAATCTGTCTGTTGCCAACTGTGTTTGTGTTACTGTGTGTACATCCCCTGTGTCAGTCCTTACTGTGTGTATGCAAAGGATATACCATTTTGTTTCCCCTGTTCCACCTGATGAACTCAGGAATACATACCACAAAACTGTCATACACAGTAACATGTATGCCCTTATCAACTGCATCAGGGATGAGTGTATGGGAAAGAAATGGCAGAGCCAGCAGGTGTTGACAGGTGAATCTCTTGCAGTTAATGTAATGGCTATGCTTGTGAGGGATCAAAAAAGGAGCCAGCACCTAGGATGAATGAAGCATGAAATTTATTGGAACTAGACCGGTTTCAGCAAGTAGCTTTCATTAGTAGTATAATCTCAGGTAGCAGGAAAAGACCTTGCAATAAATACCTGTTCCAATCAATAAACTTTGACATCATTTCCTGTTTAAGAATGAAAACAAAATAATATTATAAACATGCCAACACCTGAATAATTGCTATAATATGAAGCATGAAATAAACACATCCATTAGTAAATGATATGACCTGCAAGTGTATTAAATAAAAATACAAAAAAAGGAAGAAAGGTTACAATTTATCATTAAGTCCAGGGGGAAAAAGACCCCCAAGTTTTACTATCCATTTCCTTTCCTTCATATTGAGTATATTATGCCAACCAGTTTTAAAAGATCTGTTACCTGTGATATTATCAATAACTGTAAACGAAAATTTAGCAGTTGGGTGAGTCAGTGTATGTCTATATAGTGCATTGGTGGCTCAGGCATTCCTGATGTCTCCCAGATGCTCAGACATTCTAACTCTAAATTGTCTAGATGTTTGGCCTACATAAAAGGCTTGACAAGTACAAGTCACAAGGTAAACAACCCAGTCTTTACTGCAATTACCAAAACAGTGTATATTATAGAGTTGTCCAGTATTCCTACTGGTGAAGGGTTTGGTTTTAAAAATGTACTTGCAAAATGTGCAGTGTCCACAAGGGTATGATCCAACCAATTTTTCCCCCATAAGAGTTTTTTGTTGGTAATGACATCCTAAAATGTAGTTTTTTTGTAGTAAGAAAAGTGAGACCCCAAAGTCTTACCTTTTCTATATGAGAATGAACACCTGTCCCCAAGGTAGTCCTCCAATTGTGTATTAGTTTTCAAAATGTTCCAGTGTTTGTCCACAATACCAATAAGGTGCACTGTATTCCTGTCATATGTTGTAACAAACCTCAAAATGTCATTATTATTCTGCTTATGATGTGGCTGATATTGTAATAATGTGTCTCTGGATTGATTTCTAGACCACTGCATGGCAGAACTAACGTTTTGTTTAGCATATCCCCTAGCTAGAAATCTATTAGCTAAATCCTGATGATATTGTGTCAGGTCCTGTTGAGAAGAGCAAATCCTCTTTAGGCGTAAAAACTGAGATTTGGGAAAGTTATTGATAGTATGTTTAGGATGGAGACTGTTGGCATGTAGCAAGGTGTTATATTGTGGAAATTTATGATATACAGTGGTCCATAGTGTGTTATCGGACTGACACAGTAAGAGCACATCAAGAAAATGAATTTAATTTTGGTGATAGCTGACCGTGAATTCAGCACCCCATATATTTCCATTAAGATGTTCTATAAACTCATCCAAATATTGGCTACCTCCTTTCCAAACTAGCCAACAGTCATCCAGGTACCTTCTCCAAATGTCAATTTCAGGCAAATACAAATTATGAAGTTCATTTTAGATGATATGCTCCTCCACATATCCCATATAAAGGTCAGCATAAATGGGGGCAAAGGAAGCCCCCATTGCTGTTCCTTGTATTTGCCAGTAGCATTCATGTTGAAAATAAAAAAAAAATTTTTTGTAAGAATATGTTCCGCCATACATATTAATAAGGTGTTAAAACCAGGGCTATAGATATTAGTTTTCTTCAACCAAAATTCTATTGCAGTTAATCCAGCCCAGTGTGGGATACTTGTGTATAATGATTTAACATCAAGTGTGTACATTAACCAATGTGGTTCTAATTGAGATTCCGAAACAATTTGTAAAAATTCCGTGGTGTCCTTGAGTCTGGCTCTGATAAAAGGCAAAAGTGGTTTAAGTTTGTCTGTAAGAAATACTGACAAGGGTTCTGTTAGGGAGCCAATCCCCGAAACTATAGGTCTACCTGGTGGTTGATGAGAAGATTTGTGAATTTTCAGCAATAAATAAAGATATTGCTTAGCAGGATCATTGGCTGTTAAATGTAGTTTCGTGTTGGCACTAATAATACCTTTCTCAACTGCGTCTTGCAAAAAATTATCAATTTCTTTTTTGAAGTTAGGAGTAGGGTCAGTGAGCATGATCATGTAATGATGGGGGTTAGACAGCTGCCTATTTCCCTCTTCCCAATAATAATTGGAGTCCATGACAACCACTTCACCACCCTTATCAGCAGGAAGAATAATAATGTTGGTATTATTCCTAAGATCAATGAGAGCCTGTTGTTCTGCTTTTGTTAAATTATGTTTAATAATGTTATGAGAACCCAAGTGGTAATGTAGATCCTTGATAACAGCTTGTTGAAAGATCGCAACATGTTTATCCATGGGTGGATTGAAATTGGACTGATGAAATCTAAATTCAGAAGATCTTTCAGGTTGATCCTGTTGTCCAAAAAACAATTTGAGGTTAATTTTTCTGCAAAATGCTATTATATCAGAAATAAAAGTACTCTCATCAACAAAGAAGCCAGGGATAAATCCAAGACCTTTATTTAACAATGCTTGTTCATCAGGAGTTAAAACATGTTGAGAAATGTTGTGTACATTGATACATTGAGAATTTATTTCATTATTGAATGAAAAAGGTCCTCTAGACTTTTTACCCCTGTGCTTACATCCCCCTCTGTGCTTCCTACCCCTAAAGGGTGTTCTGATACACGTCCCCTTTTGGAATTTGGGGAATCACCAATGTAAATAGACTCAGTGTCTGTAGTAGAGGACTCCTCACCAGAAGTTGTATTGAAAAATGCACCTTTTTTCAGTATGGATCTTGGTCTCTTTTTATGGATGTAAGTAGTATTTTTTGTACCATCAGCAAATCTAACCCCTTTGTGTGACTCAAATTGCCTACCTCTTTCATAATCTTCCATATCCCTGGAAAACTTACGCAGTTTTTTCACCTTCAGATTATTCTCAAAACCAATAAGTTCCTTTGACAGTTTGCTCAGGTTATCCTTAAAATTAGTCTGTTCCTCAAATTTTTTTCAAATCGTCACATATTTTTTCAACATCACAAATGTTGACCAGAACTGTTCTTTCATAAAATGAAGCCAATATATTGACAAAGGACATAGATGCCTGTTGCTGGGCCTGATACCAATCCTTTAATAGGGTATCATCAGGTGTACTGACCAATGGCTGTACTTTGGTCCTAAGACCCCAGGGGGTTATATTTTGGTTTTGATAGGCTTTAAACAATTTCAAATGCCAAATATTGGTCCGTAAGGTTTTTACTTTTTTGCCCAGCTGGGTAAACAGCAAATTGCAACCGTCAACTGGATCTGTGTGACAATTTTCTTTAGAACCAATATGCATCGATTTAATTCCAAAAACCTGAATGTCATCTTTGTCAGCACAAAGCCCTGTAAGCAGCTTGTGAAGATCCATGACAATAAGTCGCTAATTTGTATGTGTAATATCAGGCAATAATGAGTGTCAACTGTGATGAAAAACCACCTACTTATACACAGAATAATCTGAGCAGCTAGTCAAAAGACCATGGGTAGTCAGCCTCTTAAATAGATAAGCACAAATGTGAGTCACAAAAATAAGAAGAGAAGCTGTTGAGAACCAAAATCAGTACAACCGGAAGAACACCCAGCTAGTGTGTCTCATATGAGCAGTCAAGTAACCAATGCTGATGAAAGATCCTGAATATGGGTAAGTATGCTTATATAGTTACAAAGAAGCACACTTCCAAAAGATGGGAATGAACTCCTAAATACTCAGAAACCTGCCCAAATGATAAAGGTGCAGGAAAAATAGTAATAAAATCAAGAATCATAAAACTAGCGTCCAAATAATATTATATTACATGTAGGCCATCCGTTAACCACTGGAGGTTCACAGTATAGGTATCTTACTGTATAACTGTATTCATAAATCAGATAAGCAAAGAACTAACTACTAAGCAATATATTTCAGATATGATTGTATACTCTAGTTGTACATCACACCAAACTCTAATGTACCGAAGCACATATATGTATGGATGTCAAAAAAAGTGACCAACAAATGTACATAAATATATAAACTGTTAACCTATCAGAAAAAAGTAACAGAGCAGTAGAAAGGGACTGAGTATGGTCTCCTGATGTTAAATTAATAAAAAACACATCGATACCCCTAGAAACCCAGCAATAGAACTAATCATTCATGTTGAATGATAAACTGCATAAAGAAATATTGGGGGGGGGGTGTTGTAGTATTCATTCAAAAGTGTGTAAATACCCAAAGAATCCCAAGTCTTAAATCAATAATAAACATATAACTTGCATAGATATGCCAGGTCAATATGGTTACTATGTAAAGAAGTTATTACTAATGCTCATAAAACAAAAATGATAAACATAAAACAATAATCCTATGTTAGTGGAAAAAGCAAGTAGGCCTATTGGTTGGTATATCGGAAATCATAACCTATCTAATAGTTATATTACATTATGAGGCCAGATGAAACAATTGGTCATATTCAATAACCCTTGCCCATTGTCAATATACACAATAAATAGTATATATAATATAATTGTCAAAAACAAAAAGCTTTGACCACTGTAAAAGAACAAAAATATTATATAGATCCTGAGCAATTAAACATCAAATATCCATAAAAAAGAGTAGACATAGGTCCCAAAATACAGAGGAAGTCCCGGTGAAAGCAATATAGCAACGGTTGTTATAAAATGGCATGCGATAGTTTCCGATCTTCAAAGTACGACCATTCGAATGTAGCAATATTCCTTCAAATGATCTATAAACATACAGTTTGAAACATATATCCAAAATGTTCGAAGATGCCCAAGTCACTATTAGTTCATTCACCTTGTCAAAATGTTAGAAAGTGTCTTCTAATTAGAGCCAAAGTACCAAACCATATGAAAACTTATAATCACCAACACAAATGTCAAAAACCGAGGGAGCCCCAAATAAAACAACCAAATTTACAAAAAATATTATAACTCGGTTACTGACCGTTGGGTGTTGTCAATCAATACCTATGTGTAGAAAGGTAATGACGAGCCTATAGCTTGGCTGGTATATGTCCAATAACTCACAGGTATAAGGATCCCCAAATTGTAACCTTTCTTCCTTTTTTTGTATTTTTATTTAATACACTTGCGGGTCATATCATTTACTAACGGATGTGTTTATTTCATGCTTCATATTATAGCAATTATTCAGGTGTTGGCATGTTTATAATATTATTTTGTTTTCATTCTTAAACAGGAAATTATGTCAAAGTTTATTGATTGGAAAAGGTATTTATTGCAAGGTCTTTTCCTGCTACCTGAGATTATACTACTGATGAAAGCAACTTGCTGAAACCGGTCTAGTTCCAATAAATTTCATGCTTCATTCATCCTAGGTGTTGGCTCCTTTTTTGATTCCTACACATTTGTCTGCCTTGCACCTGCCGTACTTGCTAGCTGTTTCTTCTTTGATTCTATGCTTGTGAGGGACCTGCTGACAGTACTGCAGTAACCTGTTCTGTATGTATGAGCCTGTGGTACCTCACAGCACTGAGTTGACGTGGCTGAAGGCTACCTATCTGTGACAAGGGGTATGCATGCAAGGTCACACTGTCTGACAGCAGTGTCCATCACACACTGTTGCATGCATACAAACCTGGTACATGTACATAAAAAGGTATACCTTGCCTATGACACAGTTGGTGTATTTCTGCTCTGCCATACTCCCTCTTGAGAATGTCTGCAGGGCCGCAGCCTACAGACACACAGACACATGGAACACAAACAGAATACAGCATGTCAGACTACATTCAGTCAGTGGTACTAACAGCAATAATCCATCCTGGCTAATAAGGTACATACACCTGTATGTGTACCCATAACAAATGCAAGAAGACAGTACCTTACATAGTATTACATAGCTACACTGTACTATATTCACCCTGTGCATCAGATCCATATTATCATGTCCCTGCTTTGGCTTTATGGATGACAGGGATGTGGCACAGGTATCATCATATGCACAGAGTGTGGTGTGGGTTTTCCAGAGGCCTAGGCTGGCCATATGGTTGACATCATGTCTGTGTGTGTGTGTTGGAGGGGTATCCAATAGATGGGCTGTGCAGAGGTGCTGTGTGTGTCTGGAGGTGACCTGCCTGTGATATAGATGTGTGTGTGTGTGTGTGTGTGTGTGTGTGTGTGTGTGTGTGTGTGTGTGTGTGTGTGTGTGTGTGTATGTATGCACACAGTCACACCATGTGGCTGCCCTACACTGGGTTATGTTGGACAGCTGTGGACAGTACATGGCAAGGTGTCCAGTTCACATGGGGACGGGTCCTGCCAGGAATATCACTGGTATCATCAGGCCCAAGGCCAGATGCAGTACTGCTTTCTGATGGTAACTGCTGTCTGCTGGATCCATGCCCCTGATTGAACCAGCCAGGACCACATGCACAGGGCCTGCTCTGGTGTGATGTGGACAGCAACCCCCCAGTAGTGCTGGTGTCTTATTGCCACTATGGGAGTGTGAAGCTGCACGGCCCTGTAGACTCTCAGCTGTTGTTGGTGCTGACCTATGTCCACGTGGCCGATGCCCATCACCCACCACATGCTCTAGCACAGACATGTCATGGTCGAGGATTGCCAAGGTCTCACCCCAGCTTCTATTCATGACCTCAGTATTTTGACGTGTGGCCTCAACAAGGTTATGTATGTCGCCACGTAAATCAGGAAGAGATGCATCCACCACCCTGAGTATTTGTTTGGTGTGGTGTTCACTATGTTCCTGTCCATCCATGACAGCCTGAAACATGCATCTGGTGACACCTACTGCGGCACTTGTGACAGTGGCTTGATGGGCAGCAGTCCTCCTATGAGCACCCCTGTTCATCCGCCTGTGTGGGACCTTGCCTGCACTCTGGTTATGGCCAGTATCTACACTCACACCTGCCATAGTACTGCACTAGCCTGTTCCATGCCACCACCTGTCAATTGTCCATTATCTGTGTCCACTGCTGATGGGGTATGTGTGGGCATTTTCACTGTGTGCGAGGATGGTGTGGACAAGAGCGGGATGCCAACCAATTGCACAGATTCAGCTGCAGACAAACCCACTTCTACCTCACTATTCCTATCATCATTGCTAGAGTCTGCAAAGACAATGACATCAGTTTTCAAGCGGTAGGGACCTCCAACCTCATCGCCACCTGTGAGGGAAAGACAACATATGTACATTAATACCTGCACTTTGAGGTTGGCTAGTACACACACACACACACACACACACACACACACACACACATGCATACATGGACATGCATGTATACACACACACACACACACACACACACACACACACACACACACACACACACACACACACACACACACACACACACACTTACAAGTGAGGTGGCACAAATCTGTTTCACAGACCTCACAATTACCTAAATGGTGACATGCATGACACACAGCCCTCAACATCATGCATTGCAGTCAGTTTTACTACATTTAACTAACAATATAGAGCTCTGGGATATGCGAGTAGTGTTAGGTGATGGCCCTTCCTCAGCATAGACTGCACCCATGTACGCATCCTTGCTGTTCACCTGTATAGTACAGTGGCAAGTACTACAGAACATACCTCACAACTGCACAGATCCTCACAGGATGTGTAGATGTCTGGATCATATGTTTGCTCTGTTTCTCATAACCCCTGTGTTTGTCTGATACATAACTGGGATGATCTGAGGAGTGACATCACTGATTAGTGAGATACATTTGAGATTCAGACATCCAAACCAGCAGTAAATGTATGGTCACACAATTCCTGTTACACCACCAACCTTCTAAGCTTACAGTGAATATGATAAGTGTACACAACCCTGTTAACATGCCATATTCTTGTAATATATAAGATGAGACCACAATAATGCATTCAAATATATTACCCACCTTTCATGTGACATATGACCTGTGCAATCCAATCGATAAACAAACATTTTATGTGTAAAATATAATGACTGAAATATGTACAATATGGTGGTTGCATAAGCGTCCAAACCCTTAAAATTATACTTTGTTGAAGCACCTTGCTAGTGACTTAAAGCATTCACTCTTCTTGGAAAAGTGTCTATCAGCATGGCACATCTTGACTTGGCATTATTTGGCCATGTCACCCAACTCTGTCAGATTGCAAGGGCAGCTCATGTGCACAGCCCTCGTCAGATCACACTGGGGTTTTTCTATCTGGTGTAGACTATGCTCTGGCTGGGCCAATCCATATCCATGAGTGCGTTCAGGTGGAGCCATTCTTAGGTAGCTTTGTATGTATGCTTTGGGTCTTTGCCATGTTGAAGGCTGACACCCCTCCCCATCCTCAGCATTCTTACAGATGCCTGATGGATTTGGGCCAGGCATGGGTGTTATTTGGAACTGTTCAGAATTCCTACCACCATGACTACAGGCCCATTTCTAGCTTTGGAAAAGCCCACAGCAGGCCACTGCCACCAGCATGATTCACCATGGGGATGTTGGTCTTCAGGTTAAGAGAAGTGTTGCTTGTGCACCACAAGTACCTTTTGGGATTGTGGCTGTGAAGTCGATCTATAGTCTCATTACACCATAACACATTTTCACACATGCCTTTGGGAGACTTGATGTAATGTATTGCAAGTTGTATCCACCCCTGGATGTTTTTTGGTGTGGAGAAATGGTTCTGACCCTGCCCCATAGGCCAGACATATGCAGAATACAGTAGATTTTTCTCACATGTAGTACACAACAAAAGTTCTTGCAAGAGATTTCTGCAACTCCCTCAGTGTTGCTGTATGTCTCCTGGCAGCCTCACTGACCAGGTTTTGACATGTCTTGTCATCATTTTTGGAGGGAAATCAGGTTCTTTTCCACATGTCTGTTGTCCCATATTCAATCCACCTTTTGATGACTGTCTCCACTGTGTTCCATGGTGTGTGCAGTGGTATGGTAATGTTGTTGTACCCTACTCCTGACTGATACCTTTCAAATACGAGATCCCTTTGTTGCTTTGTAAGCTGTCTGCAAGCCATGGCTGTTGCTGCTGCAGGTAACTGAGCAAATGTCATGAATTGCAGACTGTTATCTTGTGTTACTCAGAGTGCTTTTACTTGATAACAGGTATGTACTCAAGCAGACTGAATGCTGTCAGTAAAAAACAAGCTGCTGCAATAAAATATTATTTGAAGGGTGTGCACACATATGCATCCAGCTTATTGTAAAGTTTGTATACTCCATATTTGGTGCCCAACAGATTGATTAGTTTTAGATGTGAATTATTCATGTTATAGGTCATATTACAGGTTGAAAAAAGTGTGGACTGACATATTGTGGTCTCAGTTTGTTTATATCACAAACACCTGGCATCTTAACATGGGTGTGTATACTGTTTATATCCACTGTGTAAGAGTAATGTTTCACACATGTCCCTACCATTGTCTATTTGTCCCCCCATTTTGTTGGTCTCTATCCAGAAGTCTTGCACTGACATGTTGTGAGGTATGCTACAAGAATATTACATTTTCTTTAGATAGGCCCCTGTGGTGACCACTGTGATGCAATGCAGTTAACCTCCCCACAAGTGAACATGCACATAAAGCAATATGGCTATAAGTGACAGTTGGGTGCATGGTAAATTGTATGGCCTTCATATGCCTGGAGTACTGGCAAACCACCACAGAACAATTTCATACTCACCAGCTTCAGGCTGCTGTCCCACATGCAGACCGGAGGTACCTAGGTAGTTGTGAGAGAAAAGTATTGTCAGCAGACTCACATGTGGCATTAGTACAGGATGGATGCAGCATGTGTGCACATTTACAGTACAACCCCCAATACTACACAATTTGCTGGCTTTCACCATAGATGTACACTTCTGTGCATTAGAAAACCCCATCCACAACTACAATCTGACCTGACACATGCACGTAGATACTCTGCAAATACAAGCAAGTCTGCTACACTAGTCTAGTAATCTCTACTGGGTCCTTACATACATGCTTCTCATCCATTGTCTAGATGCCACCCACATCCAGCATGTGGGGGGATCTGTACCCTGATGTTGTACTGGGATGGGTGCCCCAAGGTTGCTGAGGAGCTCCTCAGTGGCTGTCAGTGGGGGCTGCATGGCTTGTCCCCCACCTGTGGTTGTGGGGTCCCTGGCTATGGCAGCAACCCTTTGCCAGGCATGGCATATGAGGCCATTTGCACAATGCCAGACCTGCTTGTATGTATGTACGTGCAGGCTGACATCGTTTACTCCTGTGGACAAGGTCATCCCCAGGCTGGTCCCCTCTCCCGCAGATGTAGCTGGCTCTGGCCAAACATTATGGCATGGTTCTGTAGTATGGCTTCTATGATTATATTTGTTTCAGCCGCTGAGAAAGTTGACCTATGCTGATGTGACCTGGAAGACATAAGAAAGGAAACACATCACAGGACCTCATAAATTTGGCAACAGTATGTACAGAACCTGCACATCTACATTGAATGCCAGTAGCCACCACTTACAACCACACCATACCTCTGTAATCTATCAGCACTGTATCAGCATGCATTGCACTCCTGGTCCTGATGTGTCATATTCCCCCCAATGAGGGCCCGTTAATTGGATAATCCTCCATTCCTCAGTCATGTCTGTGTAGAGGGATGACATTGTCCATCTTCCATGCAGATGGGGTGTGGATGGTGCCGAGGCTTGTTGTGACTACAGTGTGTAATTGAGCTGGGAGTACATGCCTGAGTTCATGTAGGATGTGGTCAGGGATGTTATCAGGTCCCATGGATACTTATATTTGTTGCCTTTCAGTAGGAAATATGTACCTGCTCACTGGTGATGAGGAGAGGAGTGTGGGTGCTGTGCATATCCACCTATAGTGATGCTGAACCAGGGGGCGATGTTGGCCCTAAACCTATCTGCAGCAGGTTGGCTATAGCTATGTTGTGTGTGTATGTGGTCTGACTGACCACCATTACAGGATGGTGTGGTTTGTTGCCTCTGAGATTGCAGACATATGTGAAGACGTCCTTGTGATTAGCTTTAGTGGATGTGTCCATAGTTAGCCTTATAGTACTCCACTTGTGACCTTATATGCTTGATCAGACAAAGGCTGACTTGATGCCAAGTAAGTGCCTGCTCCTAATATGCCCTGTACAGTCAATATAGGGGCCAAGTCTGTGGTTTGTGTATTGCTGCTGTCCAGCAAAGGGGATTACTCTACTTTGGAGGAGGCAGGTTTTACAAGTAAGGTATTGCTGAGTCCATACAGCTATATAGATGTTCATATAGTTGTTTGTAGTAGGCATGGACACAAAGTCATAACACAGGTGGACACCTCTCCAATTTCAAACTGATAATCGTGCTTATTGTACTACCCATGGCTGTGTCAGGGCAATGCAACAACCAATAGCTGTAGAAATGTCACTCTGTTGAATGCACAGTAACTAAGATTACACACATGCCCAACATTTACAGCTTATTTAACTGACAGTTTGCATCCCATGTCTTTTGCTATGAGGTGGCCAGATACACCTACTCATACTGACATGTGCACAGGTAATACCTGCTATACATTTCTGTTCTATGTCAGTATGGCACACTGTATTCACACTCTTGCTGCCCAGTCATCCCTCTCAACCCAGGTCATCTGTAGAGCGGGTCATCTGTAAGACGCCACACATACATGGGGGGCAATGGGACAAAAATTAGTGACACTGTCTTAATATTGCTGTAACAAACTTGAGTCATTTGATATCAAAGTAACAGGAAGAGAGGAGAAAGGCTAGGAGTGTGGTAGTGAGGGTAAGAACTTTTAATGTTGGCAGTATGATTGGTATAGGCACAGAGCTTGCTGATATGATGGCTAGAGGAAGTTTGATATATTGTGTGTGCAAGAGACCATATGGAAAGGGAGTACAGCTAGGTGTATCTGAGGCAGGTCACGATTGTGCTATCAGGGTGTGGATGGGAGTGGAAGGGGGTTATCCTGAAGGAACAGTATGCCAAGAGTGTTTTTGGAGGATGACATGAGTGTCTGATAGAGTGATGTTTATGAATCTGGAAATTGATGGTATAATGATGAATGTTGTTAGTGCATATGTTACACAAGTTGCTTGTGCGATGGATGAGAAAAGGAAATGTGAAGTCATTTGGATGACATGGTGATGACTGTTCCCAAGGGTGAGAGAGTGGTGATTGCAGTACATTTAAATGTCCATGTTGGTGAAGGGAACAGAGGGGATGAGGAAGGGATTGGTATGTATGGTGTTAAGCAAAGGAATGCAGACAATGAGATAGTAGTAGATTTTGCAAAAAGGATGGACATGGCTGTGGAGAATACATACTATAACAAGAAGGAGAAGCATAGGGTGACATACAAGAGTGGAGGGAGATGCACACAGGTGGAATATATCCAATGTAGGAGGGCCAGTTTAAAGGAAATTGGAAGCTGTAAAGTGGCGACAGGGGAAAGTGTAGTTAGGCAGCATAGACTGTTGTCTGTAAGATGACATTGATGGTCAAGAAGAGCAGGAGTGTGAGGCAGCGCCAAGGATCATATGGTGGGAACTGGAAGAGGGTGATTGTAAGGTAGCATTCAGGGAAGAGTTAAGACAGGCACTGGGTGGCAGTGAGGATTTACCAAATATCTGGGTAAGAACAGCAGAGTTAGTAAGGGAGACAGATAGAAAGGTGCTTGGTGTGACATGTGGATGGAAGAAGGAGTAGAAGACACCTGGTGGTGGACTGAGGAAGTACAGGACAGTATACAGAGAAAGAAGTTGGGGATGAAGGAGTGGGATTGCCAGATAGGTGAGGAAAGTAGACATGAGTATAAGAAGATGAGGTGCATGGTAAAGAGAGAGGTGGCAAAGGCTAAGGATGAGGCATATGAAGACTTGTATGACAGGTTGGATACTAAGGAGGGGTGAAAGGACTTGTACTGATTAGCTAGACAGAGGGACTGAGGTAGGAAAGATGTGCAACAGATAAGGGTGATAAAAGATAGTGAGGGAAATGTACTCACAAGCGAAGAGAGTGGGTGAGCAGATAGACAGAGTACTTTGAGAGGCTGATGAATGAAGAGAATGAGAGAGCGATAGTTGGATGATGTGGGTATGGTGAATCAAGAAGTGCAACAGCTTACCAAGGAGGAAGTAAGGAGAGCTATGTGGAGGATGAATACTGGAAAGCTTGTTGGTCCACATGACATACCTTTGGTAGCATGGAGGTGTTCAGTGGAAATGGCAGTGGTGTTTTTAACCAGATTGTTTAATGATATCTTGGAAAGTGATAGGTTGCATGTGGAGTGGAGAGAAAGTGTTTGTGTACCATTTTAAGAATCAGATTGATGTGCAGAGCTGTAGTAATAACAGCGAGATAACATTATTCAGTCACAGCATGAAGTCATAGGAAAGAGTAGTGAAAGCTAGGTTAAGCAGGGAGGTGATGAGTAGTGGTCAGAAGTATGTTTTCATGCCAGGAGAGAGCACTAAAGATGCAATGTTTCCTCTGAGAATGTTGATGGAGAAGTACAGAGAAGGTCAGGAGTTGCTTTGTGTCTTTCTGGAGTTAGAGAAAGCATATGACAGGGTGCCTAGAGTGGAGTTGCAGTATTGTATGAGGAAGTCATGATTGGCAGAGATATATGTAAGACTGGCACGGAATATGTACAGGGGTAGTGTGACTGCAGTGAGGTCTGCAGTGGGAGTGAAGGATGCATTTAAGGTGGAGGTGGGATGACATCAGTGATCAGCTGTGAGTCCTTTCTAATTTGCAATGGTGATGGACAGGTTGACAAACAAGATCATACAGGAGTCCCCATTGACTATGATGTTTGCAGATGACATTAGGATCTGCACTGAGAGTAGGATACAGATTTAGGAGACCCTGCAGAGGTTGAGATATGCTCCAGAGAGGAGAGGAATGAAGGTCAGCAGGACTAAGACAGAATATCTGTGTATGAATGAGAGGGAATGTAGTGGAATGTTGAGGATGCAGAGAGTACAGTAGGCAAAGGTGGATGGGTTTAAATGATTGGGATCAACATTTCAGAGTAATGACGACTGTGGAGGAAAGGTGAAGAAGAGAGCACAGGCAAGATGGAGAGGGTGGAGAAGAGTGTCAGTACTGATTTGTGATAGAGTACCAGTAAAAGTGAAAGGGAAGATCTACAAGAGGGTAGTGAGACCAGCTATTTTGTATTTCGGTTGGAGACAGTGTCATTGACAAAAAGGCAATAGTCAGAGCTGGACATGGCAAGTTACGGATGTTAGGATTTGCACTGTTTGTGACAAGGGTGGATAGGATTAGCAGTGTGTATAGAACAGGGTCAGCCATGTTGGAAGGGTTTGAGAGAAAGCTAGAGAGGCAAGATTACATCTGTTTGGACATGTTCTATGGAGGGATGTTGAGTATATTGGGAAAAGGATGGTAAGGATGAAGCTGCCAGGTAAGAGGGAAAAGAGGAAGGCTTCAGATAAGGTTTCTAAATGTGGTGAGAGAGTCCATGCAGGTTGTTGGTGTGACAGATCAAGATTCAGAGGACAGGCAGAAATGGCATCAGATGATCCACTGTGGTGACTCCTAATGGGAATAGCTAAAAAAAAAAGAAGGAGATGCAATGTCAGTCTTCACAGATTTGCCAATGATTTTCCAGACATAATACGACTGTATGAGTAAATTACTGCAAATATGAGGCATTCATATTGTCAGTGTGCATAACACTGGACAGTTTAATGGTATGAGCTCAGTATATCACATGCAGTTCAACACACACATGTGCAACAGTGCTTTACTATGCAAATGCCATGTATAGGTCTCTCACATTTCTGAGACAACTAAGTATATCATAGTTGTATTCACATGTAAGATATGTATGACATCACAGTAGCTGGCCTAGCATTATCACAATCAGTATTGTTCAGCACACATGGTAGTAGTAGTCATATGTAAGCCATACTTTCCTGGGGTGACTCAAGGGCCTGACCTATGATCTATGTCACTGCAGACAGTCCCAGATGCTATAGCCATAGGTTCTGATCAGCAATATATCAGTACAGCAAGTCTTGTTTAGACATATATGTTAAAGTTCCTATTTCCCATCCTTACATACCCCCTACTGCAGTCCATTACATGCTTACTCGTTTGGCATACCTGTTTGTTTTATTCAAGTGTAAGTGGCTATGTCCTGTTTGGTTTTTCTTTTTTTTTTTTTTGCTGTTTCTCTCTGTCTCTCTCTATCTCTCTCTCTCTCTCTCAGGGGTGTAGTGTGTACATCTGTTTTGCATAGGCAGCAGCTTGCCTTTTATAGGTAATGTTCATGAGCAGCTGATGGCCTGTGCACCAATTGGTGTCTCCCACTTGCTAATTGCATGCAGAACAGCTGTGTTGTTATTCATATAGCCAATGGCATGACAACACACTCCTGTCATTCAGTACGTCATGTGAGTGTTGGCCATTTTCCTTGCCAGTGAGGAGAACTTCATGGAGGTGTGTAAACAACAGCAGCACAGAGGGTATTTGGAAATACCTCTTACAACCAAAACTGTGCAGACAGGCTAACAAAATGGGGGAGAATGTTCCAGACATTGGGACAGAATGTAAGTATTGCTGTTATACATTTGGATTAATGCTAGTCTTACAGGGTTTGTGTGGACATGGCGTTTCTGTGCAATTTTAACTCTGACAGTGTTATGTGTCTGACACAACTCTCACCTGTAGGGATATCTGCAGAATGGCCAGAATTTGGACTCCTATATTTGGTGTGTTCTTCAGACATTTGTTGTCTTTGGAAAATCAGTAGCATACTCTGGGGACTGCAGTCAGTAACTGCTAACACCCATTTGTGTTTCTGACCTCATATCCTTCAGAAAAGATATGTTACAATTGATGCTGTTACAATAGCAACAATCACAGCTTATAACAGCAATATTTCAAATATGCCCCTGTTTTTGAACCTCTGTCCCACAATTATGTCAGGCTTTGTCCAGATGTCATGCAGTAAGAGGTTGATAGGTATGGTATATGATTATTTAGCGCCTACATTCTCAGCATCATCCCAGTGATATATCAGACTGCCAGACATGTCATGTGGAATAGGCCTTATATATGAGGGGAAAGCCTGGACATTCTGTGGGACACTGTATAGTTGAGAGGTATGTGTATTTCTGGCAATTGTTGACAGACTGTCAGGACTGTGTAGCTGTGTAGTGTGTCAATGTTATTTGGCCTGTGTAGAGATGGGGGTGGATGTATGTGTTATGGCTGCTTTTCTATCTGCCTATGCATGCTGTTCCTGTTTCTGGTGGTCTATCGGTTGCATATGTTTGTAGGGGCAGACTGAGTCATGTCCCATACCATGGTCAAGCATCACACTGCACTGTGAATTAGGCCAGTATATGTGGGGGGGTAGTGGGTGAGTGGCAAACATACTGAGATGTTTTTGTTCACACAGTCCTTATACTGTACTGTTCCTTTGGCTTACTGGCATGTCACTGTGACTGTGGTGGAATTGGTTGTGGGCATGCTCTTTCACACTGGTGTCTGTTTTTCAGTGCTGTATATATGTGTGTGTGTATATATATATATATAAAATACATATATATATATATATATATATATATATATATATATATATATATATATATATGGTTTCACTTCATAATATTGAAATATCACAATACTGACTGAAATTCAGAACACTGGAACCAAAATACTGAAAACTCAAAATCCTGAAACTCAAAATGCTGAAAACACACAGCATACATATACTGAGTTTAAACAAGATAAATCATATTACTTTCCACCAAGTATAAGCAGGGGTGCTGGGCCCCCATGTGGGGGTCTACGTCCCCATACTCCCTGCTATTTAAATATATCTACTCCATGATTGCACTTCACTACACTAAGTGCAATGTTGGAGTTGATATATTTAAGTAGCAGGGGGTGTAGGGGGGCACAGCCCCCCCACATGGGCGGCGCAGGGGGCTTGTCCCCTGCTTATATTTGAAGGAATGTAATTAGTTTTTTGTTGTTTACAGTCAGTATATGTATATTATCTGTTTTCATTATTTTGATATTCAGGATTTTGAGTTTTCAGCATTTTGATTTTCAGTATTTTGAGCTTCCATATCATGAAGTTTTTGCATTTTCAGTGTTTTGATATTTCAGTATTATGAATTGAAACCATATATATATATATATATATATATATATATATATATATATATATATATATATATATGCATCTTTATATATATATATATATATATATATATATATATATAAAATATTTTATGTGTATATCACTATTTATATTATGCATATATTTTCCATATCTATCTATCTATCTATCTATATATATATATATATATATATATGCATATGCATATGCATATGCATCTCCATACATATATACATGCGTATATGTATAAATAAAAAAGCTGACTAATTCTACAGAATCTTTTCCCTTCTATTGAATGAGCATATGTTGGAAAAAGGATCAGCAAACTTTGCAGCTCAGATTGTGTAGTGGTACATTGTTCTGACTATGGTGTATAGGGCCATGGGTTCAAGACCTGGCAGGGCTGATTGCTTTTTGGTGCTAGGCAGAACACTGGCTGATGGAAACAGAGTGATTAAAGCAGTATTAAGCAGGAGTGCATGGGTTTGCAACATTTTGCATGATGTAAAGCGATGCCAACACATGGTTAACCATATAGATGCTCAATCTGTGTTTGCTTCACTTAGCATCACGCAAAGACACTTACTCCTACTAACAACTAGTTACTCAAGGTTACACTCATGCTAATTCTTTAAAATAAAAGAAAAAGGGGTGATGGGAAAGTGGTGAAAAAGAGGCATGCAGAGGGAAGAACAATATGAAAGATAGCTACGGATGTGTAGGACGGGTGTACAGAAGGTCCATAGCTGTCCTTTTCTTATACAGCAACAGCTGTGCATTTGTATAGAATTTGGAGGTGAATTTAGACACTCAAACCCCAGAAAGAGGGGTGAGGACTACAGAAATGTGTTGTTAAACCTGCAGAACATTGCTAACCATTGCTCACAGGTCATTCTCATAAAATACAACACCAATGACTTCATTTAGTAAGTGTATATGATTTCCCTTACATGACATGGCTCTATGTGCTTTCATTACAGTAGCAAGGGGTGTAACTGTATTGTATGAGACGTGTATACATGGGTGGTTTCACATGTTATATGCACTCACACTTCCATTTTACACCAGCTACACTACCCTGGGTGACAAAAATAATTTACCACATATTTTAATATGAAAATAGAACTTTTAACACATCTTTCCAATGTAAAACTGGATTGTTTGTTGTAGTATTCAATCTGTGTATGCCTGCATGCAAAGCCAGGACTCTGATCAATACACTATCTTGGTTTTGGGATTTGAGCTGTATATTTTATTTATCTCCTATTGCATATTAATATTATATTACTATATTAAATGGAGAGTATTGAGATTTTCAGCCATGTCATCGAGGACTACGGTAATGACATAATGGTATACATTTCAGTTTCAGACTTGTATCCTTCTGAACATTAATGCTAATGCATAACCTGTTTTCTATTAACTTTTTGTCTGTTCTCTGTGCAGATGGGATGACACCGGTGCTCAGGCTGTGGTTGACTACACTGCAGAATGGGTCTGAGAGCCCATGTCTGTGTTCATGTTGGATGCAGCCAGGAATGGTATCAGGAGACCTATATGTGTTGCCTTTGAGAGGGCATTACAGACCTGCTTCCTGATGATGAGGGGAGGGGGCAGGTGCTGTACATGCACATGTAAACCTATGTGGGGACAGGGGATGATGTTTATGCTTCACCTTTCTGCAGCCAGTTGCCTATATCTGTGGCATATGTGTGTGTGATGTCATTGACCACCACTACAAAGCAGATATGTGTGTTGCCTCTGGAATTGCAGACACACATCTGGAAGGCCTAGTTATTGACCTTGGTAGATGTATCCAGTTTGCACTCAAAGACAGCCTTAGGGTACATCACCTGTGACCTTATTTGCTTGTGCAGAACAAGGTGACATGGCTTCCAATGAGGCACCTGTTCCTTTTTGACCCATCCTGCGATTATTTCCACCTACAATGGTAGTTGTGTATTGCTGCTGTCCACCACAGGCATTCAGCCTACCTTGAGGGGGTTGTTGTTGTCCTGTCAGGTATTACAGAGGCCATACAGCTATGTAGGTGCCCACATAGTATTGTGGTGTAGGCCTGGGCACTACTGTTAGTTCCAACATATGGAACACCCTTCATGTGGGCCTTGCCTCTTTTCCTTTCCTGTGTGGGGGACATTACAGAGGTGTGGGGGCTACAGATTTGCAAACAGCAGGTGGAAATACCTCACGTGACAGGACATGTGGAGACAGCCCAACAACATGGGGACAAAGCTCCAGAATTGGGTACAGATTGTATGTCATTAGTGCTGTTATGCACATGGAGGATTGCTAGATTGACAGGGTTCGTCTGGACATGCATTTACTGGGTGACTTGACATCTGACAGTGATATGCCTCTGACATACCTCTCAACTGGTATGTTTTCCACAGACTGGCCAGAAGTTTGCCTGTTATGTTTGGTCTGTTCCTCTAACAGCATTTGTTTTTGTGGGGTTGGTAGGATAATGTGAGGATTTTAGTTACTAACTGTTGACATCCATTGGTGATCCAGACATCATATCCTTCAGGGATGTTATGTTACAACAACAAATGTAACACCAGCTACTGTTTCAGTTTGTAACACCATTATGTGTGATATGTTCCTCTCTACAGCCCCCTGTGCTCAAAGTATGTCATGCATTGTCCAAATGTCCTGCACTATGAGGAGCAGAAGTATGGTATATCATTAATTACCAACTGCACTCCAGTTATCATCCCAATGACCTAGCAGACTCCTGGCTGTGGTATGCATCAGTGACCAGGATTATAGTTAAACAGCCTGGTAATTCTGTGGAAATCTGTACATATGACAGTTATGCCATTGTGAACAGACTGCCAAGATTGTGTAGCAGTGTTGTGTGTAGATGTTTGTTGGGCTGGGTAGGGAGAGTAGCAGATGTGAGTGCCATACATCCTTTACATCTCTGACTATGCATGCTGCTACAGCTGCTGGTGGTCTATCGGGTCTGTATGCTTGTAGGGGCAGACTGTGAAATGTCCTGTAACACCTCAGGATTCCCAGTACACTGTGAATTTGGCTGGTATATGTCAGTGTAGTGTGTGACTGGCAATCAGGATATGTTTGTTCAGTCGTTCTACTCTACAGTTCATTTTGGGTACTGGACTGTGGTGCAAATGTTTTTGGGTGGACATGTTTACACCACACTCTGCTTTTCACTACAGTTCCATCCTTGTAGTGCATGCTTTATTTGAATATACATGGGTAATTACCCAGAGGTAATTTGTGGGAGTGTCATGTTTGTCTTACTGCACTTCATAAAGTGCTGGGTGACATGTTTGGCAGTTGTCAGGGGACTTCCATTCTGTTACATCATTGCAGTCATACCTCTATACTGTCCAGAGGCCTAGACACTGTCCAGATGTGTGACTCATATGTTTGGTCTGTTCCCAGACAGTTGTTGTCCTTGGATAATCAGTAGGATACTCTTGGGAATGAAGTCAGTAAATGCTAACATCCATTGGTGTTATGGAATTCATATCCCTCAGAAAAGATATGTTACAACAAAGCCGGTAACACCAGCAACTGTCTACATTTATAACAGCAATATGTCCAATATACCCCTGTGTTTGGGCCTCTGTCCCCCAATTATGTCAGGCTTTTCTACAGATGTCATGCACTAATAGGTTCAGAGGTATGCAGTATCATTATTTATTGCCTTCATTCCTGCTACCATCCCAGTGATGTCATAGACCCCAGACATGTAACAAGGAAGCGGCCATAAATATGACTCCTGTGCCTATACATTCTGTACATTTTAGAGGTCTGTGTATGTCTGCCCATTGTTTACAAACTGTCAGGATTGTGTATCAGTGTGGTGTGTACATGTTATTTGGGCTGTGTAGGGAGGGGGTACATGTGAGTGTCATGGGCCCTTTCTATCTGACTGTGCATGCTGCTCCAGTTTCTGGTTCCCTGTCGCCTGTATATGTTTGTACATGCAGGCCGTGACATGTTCCATAACACCTCAAAATTCCCACTACACTGTGACTTGGGGCAGTATATGTAGGTGCAATGCATGAGTGGCAAATGGGTTATTGTTGCTCACAGTTTTCAGTTTGCTTACTGATATGTCACTGTGACTGTGGTGCAATTGGATGGGGGTATGCACTTTCACACCAGTGTCTGTTTTCCACTAGTGTTGCATGCCTGTAGTGCCTGTTATATTTGCAAATGCATGTGTACAGCCCCAGAGCTGGACTTGGGTAGTGTTTAGTGTTATGTCAGTCTGATTGTACTTTGGACATTGCTCGGTAGCTCAGTGTAGTTTCCTTAATGTTGTGTTATGTCCACATATTCATAGACTGTCCAGTTGTCTGGCCGATATCTTTGGTCTGGTCCTCATAACTGTTGTGTATTCCTGACAAATCAGTGGGATGATGTGGAGATTGAGGACACTAACTAATGAGAAGCAATTGAGTCCCAGATCTGTGATATTTCAGTTGATATATGTTAGGACATGCAGCGTTACTACATCAACTTTCTCAGCTTATCTACTCACATATTTTGGATATGTCCCTATTTTCCAGCCTTTGTCCCCCCACCCTTTGTCAGGCTTGGTCCAGATTCAAAGGGTCTGTGGTCTGCACTCTTGTGGGAGGAGAGGCTGGACTCTGCCCTTCTGAGCTGGGAATTTCTGGTTAAAGGCTTATAGTGCCTGCATATTTGAACTGCTTCTTACTGAAATTGGTACATCTTGTTTGCTGTAGCATAGACTAGATCCAGGCCTGCTGCATTTAGCTTTGTTTGTATAACTTGAGCATTAATCCAGGCATTCTTTAAAGTATTCAATTGTATTTATTACTGCTTGGTAGTAACTTGATTAAAGTGTAGCTATCATTCTAAGTCTTTTGGATTAAGCACTTGGGCTTCAGACCAGTTGTTTTACATTAGGAAGGTTTGTGGCCTGCCTGTTGTGGCAGGACAGGTAGCTTACATCCTTCTAAGCTGGGAACTGCTGATTGAGGGCTCAGTGTATGTTATTCTAAAAGTGTATTAGTTCTGGTTTAAGCACTTGGGCTTCAGGCCAGTTATTTTACATTAAGAAGGTTTGTGGTCTGCACTCTTGTGGGAGGAGAGGCTGGACTCTGCCCTTCTGAGCTGGGAATTTCTGGTTAAAGGCTTATAGTGCCTGCATATTTCAACTGTTTCTTACTGAAATTGGTACACCTTGTTTGCTGTAGCATAGACTAGATCCAGGCCTGCTGAATCTAGCTTTGTTTGTATACTTGTTGTTTGTTTGCTTGATATTTCCCTGAAACACTAATTCCACCTAAAACGTGGATTTTCAGCACTTCTGTGGATCCCTAGTGATATCTGCATTGCTTACTGTACTTATTTCCTTGTTTCACTTGAAAGAAAGTTACTGTTTGTCGTTTTTGCATTTAAGTTACCTGTAGCACATTGCATTTAAGTTACCTGGCACTTGCTCACTAAAGCAATTATATAAGTCAGCACTAAAAAAACAAAAGCACTACACCCTCACAAACTTCCCTTGAGTACCTTGTTCCCCATTGGCCCTTTTTTTTCAATTATAAAGGAATTCCCAGTACTGTTCTAGCATGTCCAAAGGTCATTTGTCAATCTCCTCTCCGGTCCAGCTGGTGAATCTGGGAATCTTGAGGCAATGTTACAACTGCCTCATGTACACTGACAACCCTCTCCTCCTCCCAACAAATTCCAACACATGTGAGAGATGAAACCATATAGCCAAACTGGAGGCTAAGCTCTCTCAACTCAGTACTGGCGAAACCAGCCAGGAGGAGAAGGAAACCACACTCACTACAATTCCAGTCTCACATAGACCTACCACGACAGCAAACCAAACACATAAACACACAAAACATACTGAGGCTCTAAATAAAAATCTGCCTAAGCAGCAGAGACCTCCAAAGCAGACACCCAAGCAACCGCTACCCCAAAACAAAACTCATGCAACACATAGCTCACAAAGCCAGTGTGCCGAACAATCACAGCCCTTAAGGCTAAACAACACACCTGATACACTTGTAATAGGTGACTTTATCGTCAGGCACACTGATGTCCCGCTCACTAGGCTGAACAAGGAGAAGGTCACAGTGAGCTGTCTTTCAGGTGCTAGGATCCGCCACATAACACAAGCACTCAGGTCACTCCAAGGCAAGTACAAATATGACTCAGTCATTGTCCATGCTGGTGTGAATGACCTGAGACGTACCTCCCTGGACTACATGAAAAGAGACATAGAGGAGCTCACTGAGCATGTAGCCCAGGCCGGTATGACCCTGACCTTGAGTAGCATCTTACCCTCACCAAGAATGAAGAGACAATACGAAGACAAGATGATCAATTTCAACAATTGGCTTAAGTATTGGTGTCATTCAAAGGGGATCCAATGCCTGTCAGCCTGGGATGACATGCTCGACAAGCCACGATGCTTCGCTAGGGACGGCTTGCACCTGTCACCCCTGGGCTTTCAGATATTGGCAAAGGCTCTTGCTAACCCCATAGTGCCTTTTTTAGGCAAGGCTCAAAAGACAAACCCACCTCCATAGGTATCACAAGGGATAAGAAACTAAGAGTAATGCTACTCAACGCCAGAAGTCTAAACCTCAAGATGCATGCACTCGAAACTCTCCTTAGCATGGAGAACATTGATATCTGTGCAGTAACAGAAACCTGGTTCAAGGCTCCTAAGAGCACCCCAGCACTACCAGGTTATACCTCATACCATGCTTTTTGGCCCCAAAACTTGGACCGAACCACAAAACGAGGGGGAGTATCAATTTTTGTCAAAGATACCCACACCTCCAGGTTGGTGGCACAGCACGAAGCATCAGAGACTATCCATGTGCAACTAGCAGTGGGTAAAACTGCCTTCCAGTTTATAGACTGCTACAGACCACCCTCCCAAACCCAGGAACCCCACTCGGCCTTCCTGAGAACAATGGAAAATATGAAGGTCTCTCCAAACAC
The DNA here is from genome assembly GCF_019279795.1 of Protopterus annectens. Lineage (NCBI taxonomy): Eukaryota > Metazoa > Chordata > Ceratodontiformes > Protopteridae > Protopterus > Protopterus annectens. Next base: position 747,879,847 of record NC_056744.1, read on the forward strand.
CATTATATTGGGTGACTTCAACTACCCAAACATAGACTGGGAGCATTACTCTAGCTCCAACACCCTAGCCCAAAGGTTCCAAGAATTTATAAACTCAAATGCTATGGAACAACTTGTTACCACTCCCACAAGAGGGGAAAACATACTGGACCTGATCATCACCAACATGGGGACTCTATGCTCCAGACCAGAAGTGCATCCCTCACTGGTAAGATCAGACCATAAACTAATCTCACTGGATATTCACATCCCGACTCCACCCCCTGCCCTGAAAACCAGAGTGAAAAACTTATCTAAAGCAAATTTCACACTCCTCAAAACCGAGGTGGAATCATTCAAAGTCCCTGGGCCTGTGGAAAATATGGCCCAGACCACAGAATCCTTTATAAATGCATTCTATGAACACCTTCAGGAATGCATGGATCATGCAATCCCAAATAAAACCAAGACCCAATCCTCCAAAGGCAGACATCCTGTCTGGTGGACCCCAGCCATAAACAAACTATACTACAGAAGGAGGAAGCTACTACATGATAGAGCAAAATCCCAAAAAGGGAAGGCATCTCTGATCAGTATTAGCAAAAAACTACGGGCACTCATAAAATCGTCTAAGGCCAGCTTCGAGTGAAAAATTGCACAGGACACTAAGGATAATCACAAGGCTTTCTTTAGTTATGTTAGGAACCTGGGTGGGAATTCCCAGATATGCTCAGAATTAGTCCAAAATGACAAAAAATACACCAAACCCACAGGCATTGCCAACATCCTAGCTGACAGGTTCAGTGCAAACTTCTCCCCCCCTCCCCACCAAAAGGGCAAATATCTATCCCAGCAGAGTGCTGCCCCCCTGACATCTGAGATGTTCAGGTAAGAGCTGCCCTCCCAAAAGCAAAAAACACAACATCAATGGGACAAGACGGTGTCCCGGGCTGCATCCTACATGAACTCCAAGAAGAGCTAAACCCATACATAAAACTACTGTTCAATCTCAGCCTTACTACAGGATATGTACCCAAAGAGTGGCATACAGCAACAGTGGTCCCTCTCCACAAAGGTGGTGACTCAACGGATCCTGGAAACTATCACCCCATAAGCTTGACTAGCTTGGTCTGCAAAGCTATGGAAAGGATCATCATGGACCTCATAAAAAAAGATATTGGGGACCTACAGACACTGGATCCTACCCAGTTCGGCTTTGTTAAGGGCAGATCCTGCCTCTTAAACCTAGTTGATTTCTTTGAAACAGTCACCAAGGCCATTGACGAGGGGAAGGTGGTCCACACAGCCTACCTGGACCTCGCAAAAACCTTCGATACAATACTCCATTCGGGCATTATAGATAAGCTCACCAGCTTAAATATAAACCCCTATGTCACTAGATGGGTTGCTAACTGGCTCAAGGACAGAACCCACATGGTTAGAATTGCTGGAGCCATGTCAGACTCCAAAGCAGTTACAAGTGGCATCCCACAAGGCTCAGTCCTGGGACCTCTCTTGTTCGGTATATATTTCTCGGAGGTACAGGCCAACATGGAAGGACTGTGGCTGACCAAGTTCGCAGATGACTGCAAACTGGGTGCCATAATCGACTCTCCAGTCGACACAAGCATTCTCCAAAAGGGCCTCATAGAAACAGACAACTGGTGCTAGAGCCATGGCCTCAAGCTAAACGCCAAAAAGTGTATAGTCATCCCCTTTGGCAAAAACAAAGTGCCCACAAATTACCACATAGGTGGTAATCCATTAAGTACAGAAGAAGTAATTAGGGACCTGGGGACCCAAGTTGATAGCAATCTCTCATTTGACAACCACGTGGCCAAAGTGGTTAGAAAAACATTTTATATAGCCCACCTAATCATGAAGGGATTCACATATAGATCAGGGGAGGTTATCATGCCTCTTTACTCATCCCTCATCAGGCCCATAATTGAGTACAATGCCCCTTTTGGGATGTACCTTACCAGACACCTGCAGCAACTGGAAAGACCCCAAAAGTACCTCTCCAAGACGATCAAAGGGCTCAAACAGATGCTATATGCTGCCTGGTTAAAGAAACTCCAGCTCTACTCAGTGGCATACCGCCTGCTCAGAGGCGATCTGTGCCTGACGTACAAAGCCATGTCCAACCCGGAATTAATGGACATGCTGCACCTCAGAAAATCCAAATCCCATTGAGTTACTCGCTCGAGAGACTTGAACCTCAGCACTGAAATAAATAGGACATGCTGGAGGGACAGATTCATAACCCAGAGGCTCCCTTCACTCTGTAATAAAATCCCAGTCCAGGTTAGGCAGAGTCCCTCATTGACTCTCTTCAAGAGGAATCTCTTATGAGTGGATGGGAGATTGTAGGTTTACCCCGGGTATCACTTCTGTGTCACTGTTAGACAGAGGCACAGTATACTAACCTCGAAAAAGGGCATAGCAAAATTAATTTAAAATGGGTGGCGAAAGCCAAACACACTGTGGCTAGGCTTATAAATGCCCTAGGGCAGATAGCCTAGTATGAACCTATGAACCTATGAACCTATAGCACTAAGGGGTTCTAAGCATACCTCTCCACTGCCAAGATTTTCACCAAATGTCCAGATGTTTAGCCCATACTTTTCTTCAGTTCCACAATTTATTTGTATTTGTCTAGTAAATCACAGTGATGATCCAAGGATTTGTGTCAGTAAATAATGACATAACATTTCAGTTTCCATCATCATATCCTTCAGTAATTGTCTGCTGAAATGCACCCTGTTGCTGTAGCAAATGTCTTAATTTATAACAGCAGTATTTGAAATATGTCCCTATATGTGGCCCATCCCCCCCCCACTTTTACAGCCTTTGTACAGGTTTCTTGTATTACCAGGTTGAGAGGGATGGGTCTGAGATATAACTGCACTGCATGTTACACACACACACACACACACACACACACACACACACACACACACACACACACACACACACACACACACACACACACACATATTTTTTCCTCTTCCTTTATATTTTTATATATGTATGATTGCAAAGAGCTTTCTCCCTAATGTTGTATGCCTCTATTTTATGATATGTTTGAAAAAGCAACATTAATCATTGCAGCTCAGGTGGAGTAGTGGTGCATTCATTTGACTCCAGTGCTCAGGATCATGGGTTTGATGTTTAGGACTGCTGTTTTTTTTTCCATTAATGCTAAAATGACCAGAATGCATGATATGTTTGTTAAAGCATCACACATTTTCACAGCTCAGATGGTATAGTGGCATTTTGCTGTGATTGTAGAGAACAGCATCCTGGGTTCGAGATTTGGCAAGGTTGACTATTTTGTTGCTTAGCAGAACAAGGTCAGATGGACATATAGTCATTAAGGCACTTTTAAGTATATTGTAATTATAATTTTATATTATATAAAATAATATTTATATACAGATTATAATTTTACATTTACCTTCCATGTCATCCCTCTATCTGCTTTCATTAAATTATATTCTTGTGTGACTATACTGTATGGGACCGTTGTGTTTATATGGGGGTTTCACATCTTTTCTACACTGACGTCTCACTTTTGGAACTGCTACACTACCCTGGTTGACAAAAAACAGTTGTTACATAATTTAAGTTTGCAAAAATAATTTTAACACTACTTTCACATAGAAGAACAAGTTGCCTGTCTTGGTATGTGAACCATGAACACCTGCATGTAAAGCCAGGAAGCAAACCACTACACTCTCTCAGTTTGGAAATTTCATCTCTATATTTGCATTTATCTCCTACCGGATGTTTAATCTATGCTAAGCGGAGGGCGATAATGTGGACACCTGCTTAGCTATGCTTAAACATCCCTTAGGCTAGAGCAAAGTATATATTATTATATTACTATGTTATATGGCTGCGTTTTGAGGTGTTCTGACAACTAATTGGGACTGAAATCATGAAATAATGGCATTCATTTGGCTTCCAGGCTTATATCCTTCAGGGACTCCTGCTAATGCATATCCTGTTATCTATCAGCTTTCTAAGCGTGAGGGCAATTTTCCAGACATGTTCCTAATTTATTATTAATTCCCCCATCATTTATGCCTTTGTCAGCATGTACTGCTGTGAGGGAATATCGGCATACATTTGCTTTCAGACTTCTACCCTTCCGTAATTCATGCTAATACATGATATGTTCTCTATCAACATTCTATGTTTGTGAGGGCTATATGTGTGTTTTCTCACTTTTTGGGGGGATTTTATCTCCCGTTACATGTGCAACTGTGTAAATCGATTTTACTGTTTGCTTAATTGCATTTCTGTGTGCTTTCCTGAAAAAACAAAAAACAAAAAAAAATACTCCTTGTTTTCCTGCCTTTGCTCGACTAGTTTAGACCAGTATACAGGCTTTGCTGTATTCTGGGCTGTGTGTAGTTCCTGTGTTGGCCATTGCCTTACTTGGATAAAAGGAAGTTTCTGAGCTCACCAGTGGGAGTGGGGAGCCTTGAGCAGCCTATCTGTCCCTGGGGGAAGTGACCTCAGCACTTGAGCTGTAAATTATTGGTTGCTTTGGACCATTTCTAGCTCTTTTCAAGTTCCCTGTATAAAAATCCGCCTCAGGGCGTTTTTCTGGCTATATACCCAAGCAGAGCTCCACGTGGTCCTGCAGAGGGTCCTGGCAACAGAGAACTGAAAGAAGCGACCACTTTCCATATTTAAGTATTTTTTGGCTTTTTTATCTGCATTGTCCTCTCTGGCTTTCATTTAACTAGCTATAACTGTTTTTGTGTCTATCTGCTGATTTCTGAAGTATCTGCACTTAAAAGTAGCATTTTGGTCGACTCTGGTCGATTAATACTGTTTTTTTGTTAATTTAACTGCTGAGGCTGCCCACTAAAGTGTGCTAGCCTGTGTAAATCGAGTTTACTGTTTGCTTAATTGCATTTCTGTGTGCTTTCCTGAAAACCAAAAAACAAAAAAAAAATACTCCTTGTTTTCCTGCCTTTGCTCGACTAGTTTAGACCAGTATACAGGCTTTGCTGTATTCTGGGCTGTGTGTAGTTCCTGTGTTGGCCATTGCCTTACTTGGATAGAAGGAAGTTTCTGAGCTCACCAGTGGGAGTGGGGAGCCTTGAGCAGCCTATCTGTCCCTGGGGGAAGTGACCTCAGCACTTGAGCTGTAAATTATTGGTTGCTTTGGACCATTTCTAGCTCTTTTCAAGTTCCCTGTATAAAAATCCGCCTCAGGGCATTTTTTTCTGGCTATATACCCAAGCAGAGCTCCACGTGGTCCTGCACAGGGGTCCTGGCAGCAGAGAACTGAAAGAAGCGACCACTTTCCAGATTTAAGTATTTTTTGGCTTGTTTATCTGCATTGTCCTCTCTGGCTTTCATTTAACTAGCTATAACTGTTTTTGTGTCTATCTGCTGATTTCTGAAGTATCTGTACTTAAAAGTAGCATTTTGGTCGACTCTGGTCGATTAATACTGTTTTTTTGTTAATTTAACTGATGAGGCTGCCCACTAAGGTGTGCTAGCCTGTGTAAATCGATTTTACTGTTTGCTTAATTGCATTTCTGTGTGCTTTCCTGAAAAAACAAAAAACAAAAAAAAATACTCCTTGTTTTCCCGCCTTTGCTCGACTAGTTTAGACCAATATACAGGCTTTGCTGTATTCTGGGCTGTGTGTAGTTCCTGTGTTGGCCATTGCCTTACTTGGATAGAAGGAAGTTTCTGAGCTCACCAGTGGGAGTGGGGAGCCTTGAGCAGCCTATCTGTCCCTGGGGGAAGTGACCTCAGCACTTGAGCTGTAAATTATTGGTTGCTTTGGACCATTTCTAGCTCTTTTCAAGTTCCCTGTATAAAAATCCGCCTCAGGGCATTTTTGCGTGGTTGGGCGCATAGCGCAGCAGCAGTTATACAGGTTTAAACTATTTCTGGCTCCGCCAAGTCTGCTCTTCAATTTTTCCCTTAGAAAGCTCTACTCAGACTATTTAGCTGTATATATTAGCACTTGTTTTCGGGACTTCTATTCTTAGCAAGCACTCTTATAATAAAGTAAGCACTCTTATACTAAAGTAAGCACTACAGCCATCCACTACCCCCTGTGAATACCCACTTCCCCTAAAGGCACAGCACTCCTTATAATATTCTAGTATGTCGAGTGGTAGACCACTAGTATCCTCTCTTGTTCAGCTGGTTAACCTGGGAATCTTAAGACAATGTTACAATTGTCTCATGTACACAGACAACCCTCTCCTCCTTCCTACTAACACAAATACTTGTGAGAGATGCAACTATATAGCCAGACTGGAGGCTGAACTCTCGCAACTCAGGACTGGCAAGACCAGACAGGAAGAGAAGGTACCCACACCCGAAGCAAAACCGGTCACAAATAAAACCACCACTACTACAAACCAAACACATAAGAACACAAAGACATACTCGGAGGCTCTTATAAAAAACTTACCAAAACAACAGAGGCCTCCAAAGCAGACACCCAGAAATACACCCCCACAAAACGTAACACCTACAACACATACCTCAAGCAACAGGTGTGTCACACAATCACAGCCCCTAAGGCAAAACACTATGCCAGAGACATTAGTAATAGGTGACTCTATAGTCAGACACACCGACGTTCCACTTACCAGGCTGAATAAGGAGAGGGTAGCGGTGAGCTGCCTATCGGGAGCTAGGATCCGCCACATTACACACACACTCAGGTCACTCCAAAGCAAGTACAAGTATGATGCAGTCATTGTCCATGCTGGTGTGAATGACCTGAGATGTACCTCCCTGGACTACATGAAAAGAGACATTGAGGAGCTCTCCGATTATGTAGCCCAGACTGGTATGACCCTGACCCTGAGCAGCATCCTGCCTTCACCAAGAATGATTCCTCAGTACAAAGACAAAATGATCAGTTTTAACAATTGGCTTAATCACTGGTGTCAATCTAGGGGGATCCAATGTCTGTCAGCCTGGGATGACATGCTGGACAAGCCGCATTGCTTTGCAAGGGATGGCTTGCACCTGTCACCACTGGGCTTCCGGATACTGGCCAAGGCTCTTGCCACCCCCATAGTGCCTTTTTTAGGCAATGCTCAAAAGACAAATCAACCTCCGTAAAAAACAAAAATGGAAAAAAAATTAAGGGTAATGCTGCTCAACGCCAGAAGTCTAAATCTCAAGATGCAGGCACTCGAAGCACTTCTCAGTATGGAGAACATTGATGTCTGTGCAGTAACTGAAACCTGGTTCAAGGCTCCTGAGAGCACTCCAGCGCTACCAGGCTATACCTCATATCATGCTTTTCGGCCTCAAGTTCCAGGCCGAACCACAAGGAGGGAGTGTCCATTTTCATAAAGGACACCTACACCTCTCGATTGGTGGCTACCCATGAAGCATCAGAAACCATACAAGTTTTACTCACCACAGGCAAAACTGCCATACAACTGGTCGCATGTTATAGAACACCCTCCCAATCCCAGGAATCCCATCAAGCATTCCTGAAAACACTGGAGGATATGAATGTCACACCAAACACCATCATATTGGGTGACTTCAACTACTAACATAGACTGGGCCCACTATTCTAGCCCTAACACCCTAGCCCAAAGATTCCTGGAATTCATTAACTCAAATGCTATGGAGCAACTGGTCACTTCTCCTACGAGGAGAGATAATATACTTGACCTGATTATCACAAACATGGGGTCCAAATGCTCCGCACCGGATATAAACCCCTCACTAGTAAGATCTGACCATAAACTGATCATGTTGGATGTACATATCCCACCCCCACCCCCAGAACAAAAGACTACAGTGAAAAATTTTTCAAAAGCTGACTTTATGCTCCTTAAGTCAGAAATCATATCCTTTAAGCCTACTGGGTTAATGGAAACCACATCCAAAAATGCTGAATCCTACACAAAAGCCTTCTACGGACATCTCCAAGAATGCATGGATCAAGCAATCCCAACTAAAACCAAGACCCTCTCCACCAAGGGAAAATGCCCGGTTTGGTGGACCCCGGCTATAAACAAACTGTACAACAAAAGAAGGAAGCTACTGCAGGACAAAGCCAAATCCCACAAGGGAAAGGCTTCCCTGATCAGCACAAGTAAAAAACTACGTTCTCTCATAAAAAAATCTAAAGCCAACTTTGAGAGAAAGATTGCCAAGGATACCAAAGACAATCACAAGGCCTTCTTCAATTATGTCAGAACCTTGGGAGGAAATTCTCAGATATGCTCTGAGTTGGTACACAATGACAAAAAATTCACTGACCCTACCGACATTGCCAATATTCTGGCAGATAGGTTCAGTGCAAATTTCTCCCCTCCCTCACCCCCTAAAGATGAAGTAATTATCCCTGCTGAATGTAACCTACCTGTCATCTCAGACATACAGGTGAAATCAGCACTCAACAAAGCAAAAAACACAGCATCTATGGGACCCGATGGTATCCCCGGTTGCGTGTTACGTGAACTTCAAGATGAACTAAACCCACACCTAAGAACGCTATTCAATGTTAGCCTCACTACAGGATATGTACCTGAACACTGGCGCACAGCAACAGTGGTCCCACTCCACAAAGGGGGAAATTCTACTGACCCTGGTAACTACCGCCCCATAAGTCTGACCAGCCTGGTCTGCAAGGCTATGGAAAGAATCATCATGGAACTCATAAATGGCGACATTGGGGATCTGCAGATCCTTGATCCCACCCAGTTCGGTTTTGTAAAAGGCAGATCCTGCCTCTTAAACTTGGTTGACTTCTTCGAGACAGTCACTAGTGCCATCGACGAGGGCAAGGCTGTCCACACTGCCTACTTGGACGTGGCTAAAGCCTTTGACACGATACCACACTCTGGCATCATAGACAAGCTCAGCAGCCTAAATGTAAATCCATATGTCACAAGATGGGTAGCAAACTGGCTAAAAAACAGAACCCATAAGGTCAAAATTGCTGGAGCCATGTCAGACTCAAAACCAGTCATGAGTGGTGTCCCACAGGGCTCAGTCTTGGGACCACTCTTATTCGGCATTTACTTCTCAGATGTGAAAGCAAATATGGGAGGATTATGGCTGACAAAGTTTGCAGATGACTGCAAACTGGGTGCCATAGTTGATTCACCTGCTGACACACACATCCTACAGAAAGGTCTCACTGAAACGGACAACTGGTGCGGAATCATGGCCTCAAACTTAACGCTAAAAATGTATAGTCATCCCCTTTGGGAAAAACAAAGTACCCACAAATTATCACATAGACAATAACCCACTGAGTACGGAAGAAGTAATCAGAGACCTGGGGACTCAAGTCGATAGTGACCTCTCCTTTGACAACCATGTTGCCAAAGTGGTCAGAAAGACATTCTACCTTGCCCATCTCATCATGAAGGGATTCTCATCCAGATCAAAGGAGGTCATTGCACCTCTATATTCCTCCCTTGTCAGGCCCATGATTGAATATAATGCTCCATTTGGGATGTATCTCACCCGGCACATGCAACAACTGGAAAGACCCCAGAAGTACCTCACCAAGAGGATCATGGGTCTCAAACATGTGCCTTATCCAGCTAGATTAAAGAAACTCCAGCTCTATTCAGTAGCATACCGCCTGCTCAGAGGTGATTTGTGCCTAACATATAGGGCCATGTCCAACCAAGAACTGATGGACATGCTCCATCTCAAAAAATCCAAATCCACCAGAACCATGCGAGCTAAAGATTTCAACCTCTGCACAAATATGAATAAGACATGCTGGAGGGATAGATTCATAACACAGAGGTTACCCGTACTCTGGAACAAAATCCCAGTTCATGTGAGACAGAGCCCTTCATTGGCACTGTTCAAGAAAAATCTCGATGCATGGATGGGAGATCGTAAGTTTACCCCGGGAGTCACCTCAGTGTCACTACTAGACAGAGGTATAGTTTACTAAATAATGGGGTCCCACATGTGTCACTACTAGAGAGGCGCAACTATATAATACGGGGTGGCATAAGCCACATCACTGTTGGCTAGGCTTGTAAATGCCCCAGGGCAGATAGCCTAGTACACTACTATGAAACTATGAAACTATATCCTGCTTTAGCAGGTTGCAGAAGTGTCGTACGGCACTTTAACAATGCAGAGGTGTGTCACAGTACCTGTCACACACCCCTTGCATTGCTTTCTTCATGCAGATGTTTCTTTCAGTGTCTGCAGACACAGAAATGATCAGTATTTCATTTCAGTGTCCTCGGACACTGAAATATTGGCATAATATTAGAGTAAAGCTCTAATATTTTGCCAGTTCAGCTTAGAAAGTGTCATACAGCACTTTCTGAGTGCAGGGGGTGTGTTCAGTTTCCGTGCACTACTTGGACACACCCCCTGCACTTGTTCACAGTTGGTGTCCGTATAGGAAGTACAGCAATACATCTTAATGACTATTCAAGGCACCCTGCTGTTCTAAATGGACACAAACCACTCCTTGCAAGAATAGCCTTATTCTTGCATAGAGTTTGTTGAATCCAGAGGCAGATCTCATCCTTTTTGTAGATGGCTCCTGTGTTTGAAAAGAAAACAATGAACTTGTAACAGCTTTTTCTGTCTGTGCCGAGCACCACATTTTTAACAAGACAGCTAAATGGACGTATATCTGCTAAAATAGCTGAACTAGTAGCCATAACCATAACTGAAGCATATAAAATTGAGAAGCAAAATTCAGTAACCATTTACTCTTATTCCAGATATGCTTATGGTGTTGTACATGATTTTGGTACACTTTGAAAAGAAAGAGGTTGTTTAACATCAGCAGGAACATTTATTACAAATGCTGTTTTTGTTAATGAATTATTAAAAGCATTATTATTATCAAGAGAAATAACTGAAGTAAAATGTGCCACGCATAAGAACAGTAATTCTTTTGTTGCTGAGGGCAACACTTTAGCTGGTACAGCAACAAGACAATCTGTTTTTTCTTATCCTGTTCAGGGAATATTTATGCAGCAATTAAATAAAAATAACAAGTTTTTCTTTACAAAAATAAAGATGAGACAGATAACTCTATGAGTAAGAGGTGGATATGTCTTTAGTCATTCTCTGGACTTTTTATGGCACCATACAGATTGTCAAGCAGTATCTCTACTATGTTTCTTATTATTATTGGTTAAGCCAATCGCTTACCCTATCACTTGAGCAAAAATGCATTAAGAAAACAGATTTCTACTGATAGGTATGCATCTCACCTCTCAGAAGTAGCTCAACATTTTGTAAATACTTGTGTTACTTGTTTATAATATAAAAAATGAACAAGCACAGGAATCTGTCTAGTTACAACTTCACCACCATAAGTCTTGAGGAAACAATAAATAAAAAACAGAGAAACTAATGTTCTTAAAACTTTGTTGATGAGCTCAGTCTCAATAATTTCCAAAACTCATGAAACCCAGGTAGTGTTCCAAAGAAACAAGCTTTTATTCATCACTAACAAGGAATCCTCAGTAACAAAAAATCAGAAATATTTTAACAACGTTAAACATATCAACTTTTATGTACTTAGAAGTAGGTGTGGAAAATATATGTGTTGTTCAATATTAACCAGCCAATCATGTCAAACAATATAAACAGGGTTTTAAAAGTGCATTTTAGAACAGCAAGTACCCACCCCCACACATTGCTACTGACTAAATCAAATTAAACCCTAGTTAAGGAAAACACTGCCTATCCATTTGCAATCCACATTCCAAGATCGGGTATTAAGAAAAGCATAACATATACATAAAAATATATACATAAAAAGACGTTTAATTATAATCGCTCTTTGCTAACTAATGCAATAAACCTTCATCAGGTCTGTGACAAGAACTAAAATCAAGAAAAAACACGTAGCTATATAACCATAAACATAATGAAACTAGAGCACTATAAATATAAAAATATACCTGTCAAAATAATATCTAGTAAATATCCATCAAGGTGTATATACTGTGCATACAGCTCAGACAAAATGTCAGTGCTTTGCAAAAAAAAAAAAACTGTCATAACAGTTTTCATGATTACTGCCCCAAAAACATGTTTATACAATGAAAACATGTAGATAAAACAAACAAAAATCACACAAAATCACAGAAAGCAATGGATAAAGTAAACTAGTAATGTATAAAAGTGTGCAGGTGTGTGCATGAGCATGCATACCTTTCCAGCAGTATTCTAAATGGGGGAATTACACCAGTACCACATGGCAATGACGACATGAAAAAATGTCTGTTTTGAATTTACCATTTAAATCTCTGATGTGATGCAATAAATCTAATCAAAGCAGAATTGAAGTTAATGTCTTCTTCTTTTTCTTCTTTCGGCTGCTCCCGTTAGGGGTCGCCACAGCAGATCAACTGTTTCCATTTCTTCCTGTCCTCTGCATCTTGCTCTGTCACACCAACCACCTGCACGTCCTCACTCACCACATCCATAAACCTTATCTTAGGCCTCCCTCTTTTCCTGTAACCTGGCAGCTTCATCCTTAGCATCTTTTTCCCAATATACTCTGCATCCCTCCTCAGCACATGTCCAAACCAACGTAATCTTGCCTCTCTGGCTTTGCCTCCAAACCTTCCAACCTGGGCTGACCCTCCAATATACTTATTCCTAATCCTGTTCATCCTTGTCACACTCAGTGCAAATCTTAACATCTTCATCTCTGCCACGTCAAGCTCTGTCTCCTGCTTTTTTGTCAATGCCACTGTCTCCAACCGATATAACATAGCTGGTCTCACTACCCTCTTGTAGACCTTCCCTTTCACTCTTACTGGTACTTGTCTGTCACAAATCACTCCTGACACTCTTCTCCACCCGCTCCATCCTGCCTGTACTATCTTCTTCACCTCTCTTCCACACTCACCATTACTCAGAACTGTTGATCCCAAGTACTTAAACCTATCCACCTTCACCACCTCTACTCCCTGCATCCTCATCATTCCTCTATTCTCCCTCTCATTCACACACATATATTCTGTCTTAGTCCTGCTGACCTTCATTCCTCTTCTCTCTAGAGCATATATCCACCTCTCCAGGGTCTCCTCAACCTGTTCCCTACTCCCACTACAGATCACAATGTCATCTGCAAACATCATAGTCCACAGGGACTCCTGTCTGATCTCGTCTGTCAACCTGTCCATCACCATTGCAAATAAGAAAGGGTTCAGAGCTGATCCTTGATGTAATCCCACCTCCACCTTAAACGCATCCATCACTCCCATCACAGACCTCACCTCTGTCACACTACCCATGTACATATCCTGTACCACTCTTACATACTTCTCTGACACTCCCAACTTCCTCATACAATACCACAACTCCTCTCTAGGCACCCTGTCATATGCTTTCTCTAAATCCACAAAGACATAATGCAACTCTTTCTGACCTTCTCTGTACATCTCCATCAACACTCTCAGAGCAAACATCGACATTGCATCTGTAGTGCTCTGTGTAATTAAACATATGTGTTATTTATACACATTCTACACATCATTTTTATTATTTAGTACATTTTTAGTACATAGAAATATTCCTCAAAAAATTCCCTAAAATGCTTTACAGATTGTGTGGCAACTTATGTAAATTCAACACACTCTTAATAGAGCAATAGTAGTTAAAGGACAACTATGGAGGAAAAAATAAAAAAAAAAAACTTTTTTTTATCTTTTCTTGAATTTCTACACATTGCTAACCTGTATTCATCAGAAAGTAGTAATCACTGCTAATTATCTTGTGTTTGTCACCCTCAGTGTCCTTTTGGGGCAGACATCCTGATCAGAGCTTGCTCTCTTCTAAAGCAAAATTTTCCCCATAATGCAACAGTTGTGAGATTATAATGCACATGGCTGGAATGTCACATCTCAGTTCTATTTACTTAGAATGGAAGAACAGAGAAACAGTGCTAATTCTGAGAGGCCTCTGTACTAGTTTCACTTACTGTTCTGCATTGTCTCTTGAACATATTTTTCCTACTGTTGTGTTACACATTCTGTGAAAAAAAGCATACAGAAATATCAACTCATTGAAATAACAGACTTTTTTTGTGAGATACTGCTTTTGTGTGCTTCACTTCCTTCTCAAGTTACTCATCCCATTTTCACTCCCTCAGTAAGTCACAGTATCATATTTCCTGCCCTACAAGGTTTAGTTAATTAGTCACATATGCATAAAATAAACATCTGGCAGAACTGTCTGTGTGGTGTGCTAGTAAAACTGTCCCCTCACATCTTTGCTTATTCATAGATTAGTACTAGGCTAGCTGCCCTTTAGGGCCATTTTAAGCCTAGCCAATTACCCCATGTGAGAATCAAACTCTGCACCCTGTGCTCATAAGACAAATACCCTAACAATTATGCCAAACTCCCACCCCCAGTTATCCAGGGATGATGCATACCTTGTGCCTGCTGTTTACTTTATGAGGACTCAGATCCCCACAAGTCTAAACCGATGAATATAGTGTCAGGTTGTGTCTATGAACAATGGAACAGTGCTGAATTCTGGAACTCCCTGCACATTTGGATGCATCTCACAAGTTGGTTACTCTTGTTATTTGAGCTGAGGCTTCATGGAGCACAAGTACTATAGTTTCTTGCTGCATATAACAAAAGTACAGACTCAGTAGCATAAAGGTAAATCTTGAAGCTTATGATGTTGTTGTTGTCTTTCGGCTTTTTCCTGGTTAGGGGTCGCCACAGAGGAACTCCGGTCTGCTAATGATTGGCAGTAGATTTTCACAAATGCCGAGGTGCCAGCTCAATGTTCAACCTTCAACGAAGGCATGCCCATTTATGCATGTCTTTCGAATGCCTACCCTACCGTGGGGAGGACATGCAGACTCCACACAGAAGGCACTCCTACACTCCAGCCGAGAATCGAACGGATGATCACAATTATTGCTGTAGCCCCCTGATACATGCATTTTGTTTCCCAAAATGTCTTTACAGATACATTCCACTAAGCTGAGGTTAGGAATCACTCAGGAAAAATATACCTACTGGCAAGCACACATTAGCTCACAACAACATGGTGTTTCAGTTAAATTATTCTGAATGGTACAAGTCTCCCCAGACATCAGTATTTCCTTTCTTTAAAAATCTATATAAATATTAAATTGCATAATTGTATCATAATAAAACAACAGGTAAAATGGCTATTTTCACTCCTGTTGACTCGTCTTCCATTCTGATGTCCATTAAATGTTACCACCATGGGCTTGTTTCTTGCACAGTGGCTTATCTTTCTTTGAGAAGAAGGCCTGCCCTTCTAATGAAGTACAGCAAACAGAACATACAAAACAGGTGTCATGCCAGGTATAGCCTAAGGCTTCTAAGAACTTGTCACTGGCCTCAATTGGGAATTCACATCCATGATACATGGTACCGAACAAACTTTAGAAATCTGTCTCACAGTAAGGTTTACCATCCTCCATGTGAAAGACGTTATTACAGATCGGTCTATGATAAACAACACAGATGAAACAGCCAACATGCTAAGTCTGTTTTAAGGCATTGATGACCTCACCAAGTATCTTTCTCTGACAGCGGGTGCATTCTGATGCAAAGAACTGCTCATAGCAATGCTCACAATAGATGAAGCCCTTTTCCTGGACAAATCCAAGATCGGCAATTGAGGTTTTGCAGTGGGCACAGTTAATCTCCTCTGGATGCCATGACTTCCCTAAGGCCATAAGGAATGGACCCCTTATGACAGAGTTGCATTCAGCACACATGGGTGTCCTTTTTCCTGCAGGAATATGCTCAGTCCTCTGTACCACTGTATCCTGGTCCATTGGCTGGGGCTGCAGAGCAGGCCTATTACCTGTACTCCATACCCCGTGCTTAGCAGGAGAGTTTGATGACCATCCAGATGTCGTTACATGTCCAGACATTGCAGTGGCCTTTGGCATACTATGACCTGCTTGGCTGGCAGACTGTGCACCTGTAACTTTCCCTGTGTCTGGGCCTCCACCACTCTGGAAAGTGGAAATAGTTGCTGCATTGGAATAAGCTGGTTTAGGGACATTTGCTGGTGCCTTGGACATATTCTTCACTGAAGCTGCTGCATGGCCACCAGCAGGGGTTGGTGCCACAAAGTCATTTTGCTCATTTTGACTTTCAAGTCATCTGAATAACACCTTCGCAGTAAATAATGTTACAAAATTCTTGTATCGATCTTTAACATGCAGGAGTCTTAAGTATTCCAGAAACTGTGTTCTTCTCTGTTTATTAGAATTCATATTTGCTACTCACAGCTGTTTACTTGTTTGCAAACTAATGCTCATCATAATAATGTAGTTGTCAATCTTGTTACCACTCAGGCAGGCCACTGATGTTATCTTCTGCTTATCCTTACTGTTGCTATAGTATAAACAGTCAGTGAAATTTCCATTGCACATTTTCTGATGTTACTCAAAGTGTTTCTCAGTAAGCACAGTATAATGCATACTATCACTGTCCCTAGCAGCATGTGCACTTTTCTGTCCAAGTTAATGGCAATACTACTTTCCAGTCTACACTGCTACATTCTTTTCTATTCCCTCCTAACCAAGAATTTTGACAGTTCCTTGAGAAATAAAAAAATAAGGGGCTGTCATAATAAACTTTGTGTTTTATGCCATAGCATACCTCTCAACTGTCAGATTTTCACAGAATGTCCAGATTTTTGCCTCAGTCTGTTCCTCATAATATTTGTGCAGTTTTTTTCTGGATTTTTTGCTGCAAATCAGTGAGGAATGAATTAATTAAATAATAAAAGGAGTTTCTGTTTCAGACTTCATATCCTTTGTAAAATGCATGATAACACAAGGACTTTTATTCTAACAACTTTCTAAGTTTATAAGAGCAATATTTAAAATTTGTGCCTATTTTTGTGTCTTTGTCCCAGCAATATTTTTGGCTTTGTCCAGATTTTTTATGCTAATAGGTACCATAATTATTTTTAAGCAATCTGCAGATGACCCAGCATTGGTTTCAGTGGAACTTGTTGCATTTCTGTTAACTTTTTTCCATAATGAATATTAGGATGATTCAAAAGTACCTATAATTCTCCCACACAGATCTGTGCTCATTTTCAAATTTTGGTTAGTTACTATAAGTCAGACACAGTAGCCAATTCAATTGTGATGTTGTCACCATTCACACCTGTAGCAGTAAAATACATTGCTGATATCAGCTGACAAACAGATATCATTTAGGTGTCCCTGGGCCTGTCTTCCACACTTCTCTGTTCTTTTCTGTTACAACAATTACTGCATGTGAGCGTGCACACACGCACACACACATGCACACACACACACACACACACACACACACACACACACACACACACACACACACACACACACACACACACACACACACACTATAATGTACCACCCAGAATTAGTCATTATGCATGTCTGTACAATTACAATTGCAATGTCCATGGTCTAAACCAAACAGCCCAAGTCATGCCAACACACCATCCCAATGCCCCATTAACCACTGGCAATGGGTGATCCCAAGTGATATAAACTTCATCATTCTCTATAATGCTTTGTGGCTGATGCTTCCAATCCTCAGATATTTCAATTTTATAATGTTTGCACAATCCCCAGTGCAATAATCTTGCCACATTACTATGTCTTTCAGTTTACAGGCCCTCTGACATTAGTGTGTCACACCCAGTAACAAGATACACAACTGTTTCCAGTTCTGCTTTGCAGAACCTGCATTTGTCTGTTTCTCACACATGTTTAATGGGCTTGTAAGCTTACATGTATGCTGTCCACTACCCTATAATATTAACCTTTCATCTTTTGGTTTAAATTCACCTCTCCTTAACCATTCCTGCATCAGATCTTGATTGACATGAGGTTGTTCCAGGAGTTTTGATCTATGCCTTTTGTACATTCTTTGCCTTCTCATCTGATCCTTCTCATTGTATTCTTTCTTTTTTTGGCACATTCAGTTGCTGCCTTATTTTTATCGATTTCTACTTTTGTTTCCATTCCTGCTTGGAACCAATGCGCTTCTGCTAAACTAAGCAGGGAAGTCATGTTAGATTTGTTCTATTCAAGTTTATTATTATCCATGGGAACTGTTTGGAAGCAGACATTTTGTAGAAGATTATTTGATTGACTATGGACAATAAGAGCTTGATTAGCCACTTGGCTGGTTGATGATATGTTTGTACAAATATGGTATTGAATTGGATGGCCATTAAATCATCTTGTTTCTGAGTGTTTGGTGTTGGCTGTGTAATTTGTTCTAGATTTGAAAGTTTACTGATTCAGACCCACAACAGTTTTTGATTATTAGCATGTGGGTTTTAATGGTCTGAGTAATATTTTTTTATCTTTATTGATAAGTTTTTTATAAGGTTTCATAGATATCTACATGTTAGTAAAATAGGAGCTGTATTTATTTTTATCCAACATTCCAGACTTGGTGTTGGTGTTTCATGAGTTCTTTACTTGGTAAAGGATAGCCATGGGGCAGGGTTGGCTTTGACTCTTTTCATTCTGAAGGGTTATTGTGATTTTAGAACATCTAGGGAGATTTTATTAAACTAAAAGATAGCATAATTTATGGGAAGAATCATTAGTTATTTTCCAAGTAAAGGAGACGTAGAGTATTAATAAAAGTGTCACATGAAAAATAGTAAGTTTTCTTACCAGGCTGCAAAGATGTGCTTTGGTGGTGTTACTTTGAAGATGTATGATTTAGACTAGTAAGTGATCACTTAGGCTATCTAAAAGAGTTCCACTGGATGAGATTTTATTTAGTGTGGATGCTGAGATTGCATTGTCTGGCTGTGCCTTTGTTATATCTAATTGTTGTGGTTATAAGTTGGGTGAATTCGTACAGATGTTTATTATCGGTTGGATTTTCAGATTATATGGTTTGCCATTCCATGTTAACATCACCCAATATTACGGTTTCATCAAGAATTTTTAAGGAAAAGCAGCATAGGAGGTCTTCCAATGTTTTAGCATTGTCATCTGGGGATATGTATGTGACTATGTGTGTGTGTGGCTATATATATATATATATATATATATATATATATATATATATATATATATATATATATATATATATATATATATATATATATATATATATATATACATATACATAAATATACACACACACACACACACACACACACACATATATATATATATATATATATATACACACACACACACATATATATATATATATATATATATATATATATATATATATATATATATATAGGTCTACTTTGTTTCATTGAATCTCATTTCACTGAATTTCATTTCACCCTGACCACTTAACTTAAAACTCAAATTACTGAAAACTCATTTCACTGAATCTCATTTCACTGAACTGAACGTAGTATATATGGCACTGTGAAGAGTACTGCAAGGCAAGCACAAAGTATATGCCCTTTTCCTCACTGTAGTGCGATCCTGGAGTGCTGGGGGGCCACAGCCCCCATATTGAGAGGTTTGGTGGGCATAGCCCCCCACTTAGTTTGAGTACATATTGTGTTCTGGAAAGAGGTAGTCATTAGTGTTGCAACTATGCATATCTATTGTTTAAAATGCATTGTTTTGAAGTTTTTGGTAAAATACGATATAAAACAAACAAGCTGGGGAGCTACGCCATCCACACTCCCCAGTGTGGGGGCTGTGCCCCCCTCAACTATATATACTAACTCCAGGATTGCCCCGCAGTAAGAAAAAGGAAAAGGGCAAATAACTATTACTTGCCTTACAGTACTCTACACAGTGCCATATATACTAACTTCAGTTCAGTGAAATGAGTTTTCAGTGAAGTGGTCGGGTTGAAATGAAATTCAGTGAAATGAGATTCAGTGAAACAAAGTAGACCCATATACATATATATATATATATATATATATATTTAGACAGATATATTGGCATATATATACACATATAGCCTCTCCACCCCACACACATACACATATAGCCTCTCCACCCCACACACACACACACACACACACACACACACACACACACACACACACACACACACACACACATACACACGCACACATGAGTTTAGGTCAGATATTGCGTTTTTAGAAACTTTAACTTCATATGGTCGAGACCATATGTTTGACCATGAAAACTTGAATAAAACAACCAAAAATCGATGTTTTTTACAGGGG
>NC_056744.1:747902506-747905006 GCF_019279795.1 Protopterus annectens
GCTAGTTGTGTAATATTACTGTGGGTATAAGCTGAGAGGTGGTCACTTAGTGTATTAGGAAGGGTACCTGAGGAGGTAAAATTATATGCATCCGTAACCAGAATCCAGTCCAGGATAGATTATTTTTACCATATCTTGTTGGAGTATTAATAAACTGAGTGAATCCAAAGAGGTTCATGTTGTTTATTGCTGAATTTGCAGATGAAGACTGACAGTCAATGTTTGCATCACCCAGGAGGATAATTTAATATGTGATTATATCTGCTATCTAGGACAGTATGTTTTCAAGTATTGGGAGTACTGCCTTAGGGTAATTTATAGCACAACAATGCATAAGTTCTTGTCTGTATTAAGTTTTAGGAATGAGATTAGAATTCCTGCTTTCCCAAATTCTGAGATTGTGCCTGTATATGGAGTTACTGTGAGCAGATTTGAGAAGATTATAGCTATTTCACCTTCTTTTTTATGTGTTCTATTGAGCCTAATAATATTATAACCAGGGGTAGTATTTCAGCATCTTTTATTTCAGGTTTTAGCCATGTCTCTGTTGTGGCTAGGATATCTGGTTGTGCTGAGGTATCCGGGCATGAAAATCTGTGGTTTTGTTTCATACTCTTCTAAGGTTTAGCGTGACTATTTAAAACTTTTAGGGCATATTGGTATGCTGCTTGTGTACATTCCAGCTAGGTTTTGTCATCGTATTATGAGGATATTTGCTGTGATAATGAACCCAGACAAAGCACCCATTCCTACATTACCACCCAGACATCATGTATTTAAAATAAAGTATATTAACAATCACACAGTGCACTACTATCTGGTTTTATTTTAGCATCGAAAGTGAAGATAAATATGATTTACAAGAAGTGCAAATAGCATCATTTGCTAATCTATGTCATTTCTGCATTTCATTTCTCTTCCTTAGCAATTTGCAAAAAAAAAAGGAATGCAATATTGTAAAGGACAATGCTGCATTATTTATAACACTATACAGTTCGTAAAACAAGCGGTGCAGTGCCTATCTGCACTGATAGTTATAACTTAAAATGTAAGAACCTTAAAGTCTATTCATCTAATCATAAGGTATTCATGGACATTTTTCTTGTTTATCTTGGTTAAAAATACAGCTTTTTTATCGTCCTTTATTTTGTCAATCATCTTTGCATCCCAGTATTGTTACAGCTGTAACTGGCAATCACCTTAGTGATGTGATACGCAAAACAGGGGGATCAAGATCTTACCCTTTGTGTAGATTAATTATGATAGCCTAGGATATCGCTTTTCAGCACATTCTAATTTCATGGGCATTTTCAGAGCAATCTCTTATGGCAGAGAAGCTGAGCAGGACCAGGACATACTCGCATGAATGGAAATTGAATCAGGGTGTTTTCCAGGAATTGATCTATGTATAAGAACACCCGTAATGTTTCTTTTTCTTCCAGTCACAGATGGTGTGATATCAGAGATGCTGGAGAAAAGTAAAACTAGATACAATATCATGTTATATATCTGCATGTATATTGAGCTACTGTGACACAGAGCACTGCTGTTGATGGTGTCCCTTCCTATGTCACACATAAGCACAATCAGAATGTTACATATTCATTTTTCAACATCCAACTGCATGGGAACTTCATTTGTTGAGGATGCTATGGGAGGTGGTGAGACCTGGCTATTCATCCCATGATGACAAGAGTCCAGAAGCACACATCAACATGTGTCATCAGCAATAAAACCCTTATATCAGTTTGACTCTGGGGTGGGTGGGAGATGGGAAGGGTGCTTACAGCCATGAGTATGAAGATCAAATGGGAATTGTCTGCCTCCTCCAACACAACAGGAATAGAATGATTTAAGGCCATCACAGGAGTCAGGAGCATCTCCCAGTGTACAGTGAAATCAGCAATAGCAGCTACATGGAATAAAAAAAAGAAGAAAAGGAAATATAAATTCTGATGCATTAAATTCACTTATTTGCTATGATATACTGTCCAGTTGTCTCAAAAGTAATGTAACCATATTGTTTGTATACAGTACATATACCACAGTAGGGACTGATGATATTTTGGACTATATCAAAAGTGATACATAATGTTGATCGATATATTTGTCACAATTTCTTTGCAAGAAACTGTAGCATGAGTCAATAGGTATTCAGTAGGGTTTGTGACCCACGTGTGATAAAGCTTGGATGAAGATGGTTTTAAACACACTTGTAACATACTTTGTCCTCTAAACAATTTTTCTTAGCTCATAGCATTCATAAACTGATACGCTTCTGCCAGATGCACCTGCTTTTTATTGTAATGGTAATAATGTAGCTTG
Organism: Protopterus annectens; assembly: GCF_019279795.1. Taxonomy (NCBI): domain Eukaryota; kingdom Metazoa; phylum Chordata; order Ceratodontiformes; family Protopteridae; genus Protopterus; species Protopterus annectens. The sequence goes on from NC_056744.1 coordinate 747,904,832, forward strand.
ATGGTCGGATATGGGCAGCATATCGATCCCTGGTATGTTTGTTTTTATTGTATGTTCATGAGCTTTTCCATTAATTAAGCTTGTGATAGTGAATTGCAAGTATTTTGGTTAGAAAATGTGTGTGAGAGACTGCTGTGGTCATGACTATGCATGCTGTTCATGCAACAACTAGATA
>NC_056744.1:747907506-747937506 GCF_019279795.1 Protopterus annectens
ACAGTCATTTATTACTTATTTCTCAAAGAACTGTCAAACTTCTTGGGTAGCAGTGTATAGAAAAGCATGTAGCAGTGTAGACTGGAAAGTAGTATTGCCATTAACTTGGATAGCAAAGTGCACATGCTGCTTGGGACAGTGATAGTATGCATTATACTGTGCTTACTGAGAAACACTTTGAGTAACATCAGAAAATGTGCAATGGAAATTTCATTGACTGTTTATACTATAACAACAGTAAGTATAAGCAGAAGGTAACATTAGTGGCCTGTCTGAGAGGTAACAAGATTGACAACTGCATTATTATGATAACAGCATTTGCTTGCAGACTTATAAATAGCTGTGAGTAGCCAATATGCATTCTAATAAACAGAACAGAACAGTTTCTGGAATACTTAAGACTCCTGCATGTTAAAGATTGATACAATCATTTTGTAACATTATTTACTGTGAAAGTGCTATTCAGATGACATGCATAGAAAGAGATATGAAGGAACACTATTAGTGAACACCACATACCCCAGATTCACTATCCTTCTGTGCAGGACTAGCTTAGTCCTGCACAGAAGCGGCCGTTTAGGAGCAAGACGGAACCGCACCATGCATATTGATGAAAGCACATTGCCTGAGCTCCTAATCTTACATGTAGCATGTAAGAGTGCAGGGGCATGTCTGTGAGCAGATCTCTCAGAATATACATGCCCCTGCAATGAAGAACAGCAGACAAGTCATAAAAGAATGAGCAAGACCACTCATAGGTGTATGCATGCCCCTAGCAGCATCCCCCATGTGTACAAGAGCAATAGTTAAAACAACAAATATAAAGATGTTTTTTCTTTATGAAACAGATTAAATTTAATCGTAGGTGCATGGGTTTGCCCATCGCTTAGCTACGGTCAATGCAGCTAAAATGGCAGAAGAGGATAAAATGCAAGATATATGCAAACAAAGCAGTGCAGCAATAGTGTAGTGGGCACAGCATTCGCCTTATGAACAGTCATTTCAGGTTCAAGTCCCACTGCAGCATATTCCATGTCAAATCACTTTATGACCAATATTTTTAGTTGCATAACTTACTAAATAACATATATTTGTGAACTGGAGTACTGCATTAAATGCAGATGTGAGGTGTCAGTGTCATAATGTTGCAAAGTCCAGAGATAATCAGACGTGCCCCATACAGTATATGTACACAGGAATCAGGGATACAAAAGGAAGGTAAAATGTGTAATGAATGATAACTCCATACAGCTTCTAAATCCCCCACCTTCCTAAGAACCATTAGACATTACTGTCTAAATTAGTGCAGTGATAAACGGGAGTAAGCACTAGTAAACATGTGTAAGCACTATTAAGCAATAGTAAGTGGGAGTAAGCATATTTAAGCACTACTAAGCAGGTTTAAGTCTGTTTGTGTGGGGGTAAGCAATGTGCACACAGGTTAAGCAATATTGAAGCTAACTCTCTGAAAGCATATTTAACTGAAGGTTAGCATAGCTTAGCTTCACGCAAACCCACTTACAAGTGCTTAAAAGAGCCTTAATCACTCTGTATGCAACAGCTGCTGTTCTGGCCAGAAACAAAATAAATAGCCTTTACATGACTTGAACCCAGAACCTATACACTATAGTCACAGTAGTTAACCACTAAGCCATCACAGCAGTACGTAAACTTGAGGTATCACCAAACAAATCCTCACTATAGGAAAATCAAACTGAACATGTGAAAGGAATTTATATACAGTCTTATGTTGTATAACCTACTACATAACATAAATATGTGAACTGGACTACTGCAGTAAGCCCAGATGTGAGGTGTAATCGTAATAAAGCATTGACGTCCCCTAATAAACACTAGGACCCCATACAGTGTATGTACATATGAATCATGGATACCAGACACATATATAACATGTAATGAATAATAAATCAATGCCAAAAGCAAATATAATTGCTAAGCATTGCACAGCCCAACTTAGTAGGTATAAGCAATGTGTAGGCCAGCTAACTCAATTTGTCCATTGGTATACCCCTTTAAACAATGCCAACCTTAGTTAAGCAGGTTTGCCCATACCTTAGCCTTTTCAAAACTGTCCAATCATGGCAAAGTGTGGGAAATCAGCCATATTTAAACCCAACAGGTGGGAATACATCTCATAACTGGTTGTAGCTTCCCCTTGCAGGCACTATGTCTGGAATGGGAGAGGTGTGTGCTTTCGGGTGCAGCACTGGGGCATCCAGGAGTCCAGAGTCATGGCAGGTCTCCTTGTGTAAGACCATGAGCAGAGACTGCTGTAGGGCCAGTACCAGGGTTCCCAATATAAAGCAGAAGCCTTGGACTGTCTTTCCCGTGACCTCACCAGTGCCACTGGCATTCCCCAGACTGGCGAGCAGGTCAGGAATCACTATGCTGACCTGAAGAGGTGAAAGTGGGATAGGTTCATAGGTTCATAGGTTCATACTAGGCTATCTGCCCAAGGGCATTTATAAGCCTAGCCCATAGTTATTTGGCTTTCGCCACCCCTTTAGTTTGAATAATACTATGCCTATTATTTTGCTGTGCCTCTGTCAAGCAGTGACACTGAAGTAATCCCTGGGGTATATCTGCGATCCCCCATCCATTGGTCAAGATTCCTCTTGAACAAGGCCAGCGAGGTGCTCTGCCTCACATGTACCGGGATTTTGTTCCACAGCATAGGGAGTCTCTGGGTGATGAATCTGTCCCTCCAGCATGTTCTATTAATAACCGTGTCAAGGTTTAAGTCTCCAGGCCCTTGTGGTTCTGAGGGATCTAGATTTTTTGAGGTAAAGCATATTCATCAAATCAGGGTTTGACATGGCCTTATATGTCAGGCACAGGTCACCTCTGAGCAAGCGGTATGAGACTGAATAGAGCTGGAGTTCTTTCAGTCGGGCAGCATAAGACATATTTTTGAGACCCTTTATCCTTTTGGTGAGGAACTTTTGGGGCCTTTCCAGCTGCTGCAGGTGTCTGGTCAGATACATTCCGAATGGGGCATTGTACTCAATCATAGGTCTAATGAGTGATGAGTACAGGGGGCGATGACCTCCCTTGATCTAGATGTGAATCCCTTCATGATCAGGTGGGCAATGTAGAAGGTTTTCCTAACTACTTTAGCAACATGAGTGTCAAATGAAAGGCTACTGTCAACCTGGGTCCCCAGATCCCTGATGACTTCTTCTGTGCTCAGTGGATTGCCACCTATATGGTAGCTAGGGGTAACCTTGTTTTTCCCGAAGGGTATGACTATGCATTTCTTGGCATTTAACTTTAGGCCATGGCTCTGGCACCAGTTATCCGTTTCTGTGAGGCCCTTCTGAAGGATATCTGTGTCAGATGTGTTTTCGACTATGGCGCCCAATTTGCAGTCATCTGCAAACTTTGTCAGCCATAACCCTCCTGTGTTTGCTTGTACTTCAGAAAAGTAGATGCCGAACAAGAGTGGACCCAGGACTGAGCCCTGTGGGACACCACTTGTGACAGGCTTTGAGTCTGACATGGCTCCAGCAACTCTGACCCTGTGGGTTCTGTCACTTAGCCAGTTTGCAACCCATCTTGTGATGTATGGGTTTACATTCAAGCTGATGAGTTTTTGATGATACCTGAGTGGGGTATTGTGTCGAAGGCCTTTGCCAGGTCAAGGTAGGCTGTATGGACTGCCTTTCCCTCATCAATGGCCTTGGTGACTGTCTCGAAAAAGTCAACCAAGTTTAAAAGGCATGATCTGCCTTTGACAAAGCCAAACTGGGTTGGATCCAAAGTCTGCAAGTTCCCTATGTCTTTATTTATGAGTTCCATTATGATCCTCTCCATGGCTTTGCAGATAAGGCTTGTCAAGCTAATGGGATGGTAATTTCCAGGGTCGGTGGAGGCACCGCCCTTGTGAAGTGGGACCACAGTCGCCGTGTGCCACTCCTTGGGTACGTATCCTGAGGTGAGGCTAAGATTAAACAGCTGTCCTAACTGCGGGTTTAATTCCTCATTGAGTTCATGGAGCACACAGCCGGGGACACCATCCGGTCCCATGGATGCTGTGTTTTTTGCTTTGGAGAGAGCAGTTCTCACCTGGGCGTTGGAGATGTTTGGGGGGGCTACAATCCTCTGGTATAGATATCTCTCCTTTTGGGGGGGAGAAGTTTGCACTGAACCTGTCAGCCAGTATGTTGGCAATGTGTGTAGGTTCAGTAATCTTCACATCATTTTGAACTAATTCTGAGCATATCTGGGAGTTTCCTCCTAGGTTTCTAACATAGCTAAAGAAGGCCTTATGATTGTCTTTTGATCCTTGGCGATTTTTCTCTCAAAATTTGCCTTGGATGATTTTATGAGAGCTCTTAGTTTTTTACTTATAATGATCAAAGGTGTCTTACCTTTCAAGGATTTTGCTCTATCTTGTAGTAGCTTCCTCCTTTTGTTGTAGAGCTTGTTTATGGCTGGGGTCCACCAGACTGGATGCTTGCCTTTGGTACAAAGAGTCTTAGTTTTTTTTGGGATTGCCTGATCCATGCAGTCCTGTAGGTGCTGGTAGAAGGCATTTGTAAGTGATTCAGCGGTTTGAGTAATATTTACCACTGGCTCAGGGGCCTTAAAGGAGACCACACTAGTTTTTAGAAGTGTGAAGTCGGCTTTTGAGAAGTTTTTCACTGTGGTCTTTTTTGTTTCAGGTGGGGGCGGGATGAGGACCTCCAGCGAGATTAGTTTATGATCTGATCTCACCAGTGAGGGGTATACTTCCGGTTTTGAACATTATGATGCCATGTTCGTGATGATGAGATCAAGTATGTTTTCTCCTCTTGTGGGGATGGTGACTAGTTGTTCCATGGCATTTGAGTTTATGAACTCCAGGAACCTTTGGGCTAGAGTGTTTGGGCTTGAGTAGTGTTCCCAGTCTATATTAGGGTAGTTGAAGTCACCTAGTATGATGGTGTTTGGAGATACATTTATCCCCTCCATTGTTTTCAGGAAGGCCATGTGAGGTTCCTGAGTTTGAGAGGGTGGCCTGTAACATGCTACAAATTGCAGAGCAGTCTTGCCTATGGTTAATTGCACCTGGATGGTCTCCGATGCATTGTGCGTTGCCACCAACCTTGAGGTGTGGGTGTCCTTTATGAATATGGACACCCCCCCTCCTTTCTTGGTGTTGTCCGGATTTTGGGGCCGGAACGCATGATATGAGGTGAAACCTGCTAGTGCTGGGGTGCTCTCAGGAGCCTTGAACCAGGTTTCTGTCACAGCACAGACATCGATGTCCTCCATACTGAGAAGGGCCTCGAGTGCGTGCATCTTGAGATTGAGACTTCTGGCATTGAGCAGCATTACCCTTAGTTTTTTTACTTTTTTGTGTTCTAGGGTGGTAGGTTTAGAATTTGAGCCTTGTGGATCCAAGAGACTAGGAGGACAGGAGAGGTCCCAGCTGTGTGTAAGTATCACTCCACTACCTGTTTAATAATTGCCAGCTCATGTATATTATGGATAGGTATGGCTAATTATTCCTCTTATGTCCTTCACAGTGGCAAGTGAGTGGGCTGCAAACCAGGAGGCCCATGGATGTCGCTTGGAGAGGTTGCAACACGTGGCAGGTTAGTAATACTCTTGCATGTACTGTCAAAATAAATAAATCGAAAAGTATTAGTAAAGTTAATTGCCTGTATAAAACCTGTATTGTTTAAGGCAAATACTGTATACGTCAGAGAATATGGCAGGAAGAGTCTCATATAGGTTGTATGTAAATAAAAGCATAATAGCCTGACAATAAAGGTCTAACTGCTGGACTGTATGTGTTTACTCTGGTGTCATACGGTAATGTAGATTTACAATCACTTAATAGTACTGTTGTATTAAGCACTTTTACCCACACTGCCCAACATAAATAAAATGTGTAGGAATGTCTGTATATGACTGGTGTAATCCCCAGAGGTCATTTAGTACAACTGAGAGAGACATAGATAGAACACAGTGAAATGACAGACAACAAAATCCAAACAGCACACGCAACTGATATGTGAACTGTTGTACTTTTAGCACACACAGCCATGGTTCAAATCCTGGGAGTGGTAGTAGGCTGCATACAGAATCATACCCCACAACTGTACAGATATGTCCAGAATGTCCAGTAAATCAGCCAGTATCTGCTGCCTGTCCCCCTGGGAAATCAGTAGGATGATCCCAGATGTTTAGGCAGCAAACAAGAAATACAACTGACTGTCACACATCTATAAGAACAAACCTGACAGCATTCAGGTAGTGCTAACAAACATTGCTCCCACAGGTCCATCGGATACAAACATTGTGCCTAGAAATAAGAAATAAAAGATTTATACCCTGTACTGGTATTGTTTACTCTGGTATTGTATGGCATTGTGAGTGTTGCAGTTTCTCTAAATAATGTGTCACTAATCACTATCACCCACACTGTGCTACATAATATAACTCATCTAGGAAATCCTGTATAAGAGTGTTGTAAGTCACTAAAGGTTTAAGAGGGCAATAGTCTAAATATGTCCAGATTACCTGCATGTGGTCAAGACATGGCCAGAATCTGTGCAAATAGAGATGGACAGGTAGGTGCATAACATCAACCTGGAATCTGGGAGCATTTGTAGAAACAGTTAGTTAGTGTTCGCAAACAACTCCTCCACAGGTATACCAGGTGTATACTGCAGGTAAAACCAGTTCATGTATATAGTTGTCGACAGCCATACCACTTTGCAAAGTAAGGCAATAGGGTAGTGTAGTAACACTTTTAAGGTACAGATAACAGCACTTGACTAGGAAGGTAATGCAGACTATAGGAGTATACTAGTTGTTAATTGACATCTTTCTCTCCCCCCACCATATCTGTAACAATAAACTAAATACCCAACTCAATTGGTATGTGTGACTTAACTGTAATGTGGGGATGTATGTCCTATGGTTTGATAATTATTTAAATATGTTTCAATGCATGTGCTAGGTTGGCATGGTGCCATCAATGTACTTGCATGCTGCTGTAATTACCATTGTGGTCCCATATATGCATGTGTTCTGTTTGCTATGCAACTGTTCCATATCTGGTGTCTGTGTTAATGGGAATAAATAAGAATGCTGTTATACTTAATCCTGGAATATGTTGACTTTTACTAACCAACATATGTTGATAAAACATAAACACCATAGCACGTATGGGAATGTGGGCCCCAGTGGACCCACCTGTCCCACCTCAGCTGGCTGTGGCACTGGGCACCAGCATGTCTGGGGCCCAATCCGGAACCTCCTTGTCCATTGGTCCTGCACCACCTTCGGGTGGAACCACCTCAGGGGATGGGGCTTGCCCCCCCTGGGAGTGGGAGTGGACAGGAACCTGTCACCCATCACCAGATCTGGGTCGTGGTGCGCAGTGAGCTCAACCAGGAGTTTGGAGATCCACTGCTCTAGCCAGAGGGCTGTGTGTCATGACTAGAGGGTCAGCCTGGCTCTCTGACTCATCCCCCAGCAGAGCTACCTTCGAGGCTGTGAAGGTGCAGTGGTGACTGCCCATGGGTGGGGCCGTCAGTCCCACTGTTTCCACTAGGGGGCTCATGGGCTTCTGATTTTCCAACATCCCTCCACATCAAGGTATTTACCCCCCACATGTGTCATATACCGCCCCTACATGCGTCTTGTTTGTCTTGTCTGTTAACCTACCCAAACTACCTCCCAAACATACCTACTATCCCTCCCCAATATCCCTCTCACCTGAAAAAAAAAATGTCACTCTGTTCCCCCCAAAAAATCTCACCCCATACATAGCTGTCCATTTCATACACATGTCCACTGGACACATGTAATCTGGTCTAATTGGCTTCACAACATATTATTGTTGTCCTCACCCCTCTCTCAGAGGTTTGAGTGTCCAAAGTTACCTCCAAATTCAGTGTATATGCACAGCTGTTGCTGTAGAAGAAATAGGCAGCTATGGACCTTCCCTACACCCTTCCTGCACATTCATAGCTATTTTCCCTACTGCCTTTCCCTATTTGTGCATCTTTTTCACCACTTTCCTATCAACCCTTTTTTCTTTTCTTTTAAAGAAATTAGTGCAGGGGGAGGTAGGAGTAAGCACATTTAAGCAGCAGTAAGCGGGTTTAAGCCTGTTTGTGTGGGGTAGGCAATGCCTACATAAGTTAAGCAATTTAGAAGCTAAATCAGTATAAGAAACTGTAACCAGAAGTTAGCAGTGCTTACCTCCATGCAAACCTGTGCACAACTGCTTAAAATTGATTTAATCACTCTGTATCCAATGGCCCTTGTTCTGCCCAGCAACAAAATATAGGATCTGCCAGACACAAACCCAGGACCCCACACATCATAGTCAAGCGATTTGCCACTAAGCCAGGTCAAATATACATAGATCTGATGTTTTCACAAACATATCATCCAGCACAGTCATTCAAGAGTACAGGAAATGTATGTAAACATGTAGATGTATGTGTGTGTGTGTGTGTGTGTGCATGTGTGTGTGTGTGTGTGTGTGTGTGTGTGTGTGTGTGTGTGTGTGTGTGTGTGTGTGTGTGTGTGCGTGTGTGTGTGTGTGTATTTATATCTAACAATATATATATATATATATATATATATATATATATATATATATATACATACACATATGCATATATATATATATATATATATATATATATATATATATATATATATATATATATGTCTACATATATATGTCTATATATATATATATATATATATATATATATATATATATATATATATATATATACACACAGCAATATATATACATGTAAGCATAATTATATATCTATATATGTATATACAGACATATACCTATAGCTATAAAAGAGAACATAACAAAAGCATATATGACCACATGCACCATTAATGGGGGTGAGGGAGCCCAAACAATATACGCCTTATACGTATAGTTATCCCCTCCACAGTCAAACACGTCTGCCCTGCAATACAATACCAACTGCTGCAAATCCCATACCCAGGACCTGACACAACATGGGCACAAGATGTTAACAGCACTCCATCCCACCTGTATGATGTCAGGCTGGCATCAGTAACATATCCTGCAGTACAGTCTGGCTACCATAGGGAATGTACAATGTGGAAGCAATCAACATTCCTAAGATACACATACACAGACACATGCAAGCAGATATATATATGCCGGGCATGCCCGAAGGCAGGTAAAGGTTAGGACTGTGATAGTGGGGTCAGAACTTTGAATGTTGGCTGTATGACTGGTATATGGAGAGAGCTAGCTGATATGATGGGCCGAAGGAAGGTTGGTATATTGTGTGTGCAAGAGACCAGATGGAAGGGGTGTAAGGCTAGGTGTATCGGAGGTGGTATCAAATTGTTTTATCATGGTGTGGATGGGAGGAGAAACGGCGTAGGCATTATCCTGAAGGAAAAGTATGCTAAGAGTGTTTTGGATGTGAAAAAAGTGTCGGGTAGAGTGATGTTTATGAAGCTGGAAATTGATGGTGTAATGATGAATGTTGTTAGTGCATATGCTCCACAAGTTGGGTATGCGACGGATGAGAAAGAAAATTTTTGGAGTGAGTTTGATAAAGTGGTGATGACTATACCCAAGGGTGAGAGACTGGTGATTGGAGAAGAATTCAATGGGCATGTTGGTGAAGGGAACAGAGGGGATGAGGAAGTGATGGGTAGGTATGGTGTTAAGCAAAGGAATGCAGAAGGTCAGATGATAGCGGATTCAGCGAAAAGGATGGACATGGCTGTGATAAACACATATTTTAACAAGAGGGAGGAGCATAGGGTTACATACAAGAGTGGAGGAAGATGCACATAGGTGGATTATATCTTATGTAGATGGGCCAGTCTGAAGGAGATTGGAGACTGTAAAGTGGTAGCAGGGGAAAGTGTAGTTAGGCAGCATAAGATGGTTGTTTGTAGGATGACATTGGTGATCAAGAAGAGGATGATGAGTGTGAGGGCAGCACCAAGGATCAAATGGTGGAAATTGAAAAAGGTTAATTGTGAGGTGATGTTCAAGGAATAGTTAAGACAGGCACTGGGTGGCAGTGAAGAGTTACCAAATAGCTGGGTAACTACAGCAGAGCTAGTAAGAGAGATGGCTAGAAAGGTGCTTGGTGTGACATCTGAAAAGATGAAGGAGGACAAGGAGACCTGGTGTTGGAATGAAGAAGTACAGGAGAGTATACAGAGAAAGAGGTTGGCAAAGAAGAAGTGGGATTGTCAGCGAGATGAAGAAAGTAGACAAGAGTATAAAGAGTTGAGGTGCATGGCAAAGAGAGAGGTGGTGAAGGCTAAGGATAAGGCATATGAAGAGTTGTATAAAAGGTTGGACACTAAAGAGGGAGAAAAGGATCTGCACTGATTGGCTAGACAGAGGGACCGAGCTAGTAAAGATGTGCAGGGTGATAAAGGATAATGACGGAAATGTACTCACAAGCGAGGAGAGTGTGTTGAGCAGATGGAAAGAGCACTTTGAGAGGCTGATGAACAAAGAGAATGAGGGGGAGAGAAGGTTGGATGATGTGCGGATAGTGAATCATGAAATGCAATGGATTAGCAAGGAGGAGGTAAGGATAGCTATGAAGAGGATGAAAAATGGACAGGCTGTTGGTCCAGATGACATACCTGTGGAAGCATGGAGGTGTTTAGGTGAAACAGCAGTGGAGTTTTTATCTATATTGTTTAAAGAAATCTTGGAAAGTGAGTGGATGCCTGAGGAATGGAGAAAAAGTGTTTTGATACAGATTTTTAAGAATAAGGGTGATGTGCAGAGCTGTAGTAACTACAGAGGGATGAAATTGATGAGTCACAGCATGAAGTTATGGGAAAGTGTAGTGGATGCTAGGTTAAGAAGGGAGGTGATGATTAGTGATCAGCAGTATGGTTTCATGCCAGGAAAGAACACTACAGATGTGATGTTTGCTCTGAGACTGTTGATGAAGAAGTACAGAGAAAGTCAGAAGGAGTTGCATTGTGTCTTTGTGGATTTAGAGAAAGCATATGACAGGGTGCCTAGAGAGGAGTTGGGGTATTGTATGAGGAAGTTAGGATTGTCATAGAAGTATGTAAGAGTGGTGCAGGATATGTGCAAGGGTAGTGTGACAGCGGTGAGGTCTGTGGTGGGATTGACGAATGCATTTAAGGTGGAGGTGGGATTACATCAAGGATCAGCTATGATCCCTTTCTTATTTGCAATGGTGATGGACAGGTTGACAGACGAGATCAGACAGGAGTCCCCGTGGACTATAATGTTTGCAGATGACATTGAGATCTGTAGTGAGAGTAGGGAACAGGTGGAGGAGACCCTAGTGAGGTGGAGATATGCTCTAGAGATAAGAGGAATGAAGGTCAGCAGGACTAAGACAGAATATATGTGTGTGAATGAGAGGGAGGATAGAGGAATGGTGAGGATGCAGGGAGTAGAAGTGGAGAAGGTGGATGGGTTTAAATACTTGGGATTAACAGTTCAGAGTAATGCTGAGTGTGGAAGAGAGGTGAAGAAGAGAGTACAGGCAGGATGGAGTGGGTGGAGAAGAGTGTCAGGAGTGATTTGTGACACACGAGTACCAGTAAGAGTGAAAGGGAAGATCTACAAGAGGGTAGTGAGACCAGCTATGTTATATGGGTTGGAGACAGTGGCATTGACAAAAAGGCAGGAGTCAGAGCTTGACGTGGCAGAGATGATGATGTTAAGATTTGCACTAGGTGTGACGAGGATGGACAGGATTAGGAATAAGTATATTAGAGGATCAGCCCAGGTTGGAAGGTTTGAAGACAAAGCCAGAGAGGCAAGATTACATTGGTTTGGACATGTGCTTAGGAGGGATGCAGAGTATATTGGGAAAAAGATGCTAAGGATGAAGCTGCCAGGTAAGAGGAAAAGAAGAAGGCCTAAGATAAGGTTTATGGATGTGGTGAGAGAGGACATGCAGGTGGTTGGTCTGACAGAGCAAGATGCAGAGGACAGGAAGAAATGGTAACAGTTGATCTGCTGTGGCGACCCCTAACAGGAGCAGCCAAAAGAAGAAGCATAATATATACATATATATATATATATATATATATATATATATATATATATATATATATATATATATATAGATATATATGTAACTACATACACACACACAAACACACACACACACACACACACACACACACACACACACACACACACACACACACACACACACATACACACACAGATATGTATAGGAAGATACATATGCAGAGGGTGCACACAGTACTGAACAGCCACTATGCCTACAGTTGCCAACTTACCATTACCAACTGGACACTGTATGAGCCACCCATGCAAATGACAATTGTTGCCTGCAACATATACCCACAGAGAGGTCAAAGGATATAACACCACACTCAGGTTTGCATACATGGGACAGCTTTATTTGTGTAATATTACAGTTATATATGCCATGTCATATAGCTGTTTAGACTCTGAAATACACATAAACAGACTATTGCAACTGTCAAACAGATAAATTAATACAGCATTCTGGAAAGGATTACATTATGTTGCTGTGAAGGCCAACACCTTCAAGTAGAATAACAATAAAGACAGACTGGGCCACAGGATAACAATCAATTAACAGTAAGCAATGTAGAGGCATAGTCCAGCAGCCTCTATCTACACTCTGTACACAATCCCTAGTGGATACATACCTCAGTTGACACAATGAAATGTATCTGTTACATAACAAGGCATAACTGAAACCATCACAATCAAACTGACAAACAGAAGTCTGTATGGCAGGAAGCAGTAGGCCTGCATTTCCCAGGGTGAATTGTATGGTAATGTACATCCAGATACCTTAAGGCAGCTTACCCCTAATACCCCCACATGTTGTAACAGCCTAGGTTAGTTATGGTGCATCCCCCCCATAGACTGACATACAGGGGCATATACCACTGTTACATACACTGGCCTCTGGAGTGCATAAGGGCACGCATGTATTGTGCAGATGAAGCCCACACATATAGGGACCCGACCCCACAATATGTGTGGGGGCCACAACAGCAGTAGAATGATGGTAGGAATGGCAGCATGACATACTCACAGGCCACTACATAACCCCTGACAACATGTCATATGGACAAAGCCTGGTATGTAGGTGGAGGACAGAGGCTGGAACACAGGCCCATATGTGAAATAGTGTTGTCATACTCTAAGCAATTCACTGGTGTTACAGGATAGTCTTCAACATACCCTTAGTCAGGAATATGAAGTCAGAAACACAAATGGATGCAGCCCTTTACTGATAGCACTCAACACACAGCCAGCCAGTGATATATCTGACTCAAGACCTATGTGGTAGACAAGCAAAACATAACACGTATACCTCTGGCCATCAAGTGGATAGGCACACAGTTGAGAGCTATGCAGAAAGATTGCAGTCCATGTTAAACTAGTATGTACACACAGACCCTGTAACACTGGTGCTATTCAATGCATACAACAAAAGTACTCACACTCTCTGTTTTTAGCTCTGGAACCTCATACAAATACGTAGCTGGCCTGAATGTGCAAGTCCTATTGTAAGAGGTATTGCTACCTGCTGTCTGTAACACTGCTGCCCACACACAGGAAGGATGTCTACCCTACAGGAAAGGTAAAGGACCACACCCATATGATGTAGGGAGTTATAGTAGTTGGTTACCATGATAGTGGTAATTGGAAGTGCTACACAGCTGGCTGCATGCAGGTAGCAAGTGGAGGACACTGATTGGTGCAGAGGCCATCACTTGATCATGTGCATCACCCACAAAAGCCATGCATCAAAGAAAAAATAACCATAAACATACAACAGTTCCTGAACTGCAGCAACACCAGAAAATACAACAAAGGAAGCAGGAGAATGAGTGGAAAATAATACCTCCTACAAGGATACTATCCACAACAGACCTCATCCCCACAACATGTATATGAAGAATATATGCATGTAATTGACTGTAGTTCCTGGTTTATAATTCTGGGGTAGATGATGTTGAATGATATACATGTGTCAATGGGTGTTGCTGTTGTAATGATCTTCAGCTGAACAACTTCTATGGACATTAGAGTCTGTCCCTGTGTGTAGTGGGCCATACCCATCAACTGTGTAGAACAGTACCGACTGACAAGATGTATGCCAATATAGTGTGTGGTCTGTAATGGAAGGGATGTATATTACTGTGGCCTACAGCTGGTGGTGGTAGTAATGCCATAATGATGGGCACATGGGTTCCACAGCCCACCACTCACAGGACACTCAGGTTAACCTGTATTGTAGCATGCTGAAATGCCATAGGTGTGTATTAGGGTTACCTGCAGTCTGGCCCTACATATACCCCCCCCTAATGTTATGCTATATCCATATGTGGCATCTGTCTGTGTTGTAGAAAGGCAGAACAGTTCAGCTATGCAGGAAGGAGTTTTGAGATTGTAGACCTGATGTCTGAATGTACCCCATATATAGCCATGTATGTATATATATATATATATATATATATATATATATATATATATATATATATATATATATATATATATATATATATATATATATATATATATATATATATATATATACATATATATGTATATATACACGTATGTCCACAGATATACAGATACCCATATGTAGACATATATAAACACATTATATACAACGTCATATATATGTACACATATATAGATATATATCTATATGCACATGTCTACATATATACAAACATACACACATATATGTATGCAAATACATGTCCCCTATATTACCACCACAGTGCTGCATGCTATGTGTGGGGGAACAGCACACAGATATATAAAGCTGTCAGTGTGTGCAACATGGATGGCATGTCACATGTGAACACCTTGTTGGGACCACATTGCCCTTGTCTGTGAAGTAGGGAATGGGAATATGGGGAAGTATGGCAGGTGTAATTGTGAAGGTGGTCTGAGTTGGTAGATATAGAGGACAGCCTACAGGAGTGGTATATGACACAGCCCCATGGGGCCCAATATAGACACAATGAGAACAAGCCTCCCACCTACTGCTACTCACAACAGCAGTCCTCATCCTGAAGGTGCCTGGCATGGAGGCTGAGCAGGAGGAGCATGTGGACCCTCTGAATGTGTATTCGGTGTCTCAAGGTGATGTAGCACATCCCACATGTGTCTCTGGAGCTGGCTATGGAACAGTCCCTAGACTTGACCTCACGGGACATGATCATTTCTGTGCATGCCCCCCTGGGGGGCAACATCCTCTGAGGTGGTTCTACCTGAAGTTAGTGCTGGAGCAGTACATGAGGAGTTCCCAGGTTGGATCCCACATGTGATGTGGCCTGGTAATATGGGCAGATGGGTTTGGAGAGGTGGTTCTGCTGTGCTATAGTACATATACATGCTATTGTGTCACTGTTATAGAACATATGTGGGTAGTAATAGTCTACACAATCCCGGAACATGTCCAACAGCATGCATAGATATCCCCATAGCACATAATGTCAAATGTGCAGCAATCACATAGGAAGCATACCACAGGCATACATGGAACCATATTGGCCCTGACAATGGCATGCGGGTGAATAGTCTATAGTAGTCCAGCAATGATAGTGTCCACGCAGGGAACATGGCTACAAACACATAGCACAAAGTGTGGTACAATACAATATCTGTCCCACTGGTAGGTAAGCTGTAGACATACCTATTGAGTTGTGTGTACAGTTTGTTGTTGCTGATATAGTGGGGGGTGACAGAGATGTATATTAAGAACTGTGGTAACCTTGCTGTATGTGTTGCTCAGACCTGTTTCCATCTTTATGTCTTTTAGGCAATATGTCACATGGACGGCTCCCTACTTATTCAACTGCTGAAGATGAAATAGTGCTGAACTATCTAATCCAACACTACCCTTTCCTGTTTGGTCGGTCCACCCATGAGCAGCAGGAGTGGACCACCCTGTGGAATGACCTAGTCCACAGGGTCAATGATGTCAGACTGCACAACAGCAGTTATGAGAAGGTCCGGCATCATTGTTCTGACCTGCTTCAAAATGCCTGTCGGCATGCTGCTGCAGTCCAGAGGGATCACCTCGCAACAGGGGGGGCCATGACATCCATCCCCCCTGACATGTGTTGAGGAGCTCCTCGCCAGCCTCATTGCACCTGCCCATCTGCACAGCCAACAACTGCCAGACACAATTGTAAAGGTGGGTGCTACCCACACACCATCTGAGGAGCATGCAGGTAAGTCACAGTGCACATCAGTAGACCACTGTTGCGTATGCATCCGCATCAGTACAGGTAGATCATACATATCTGAATATCACAGTCCACAGCACACAGGATCCGAGTTTAAGTAATCCAACAGCAGGCAGTAAAATCGAATTTCTTTTATTTCCAGAACAGCACATGTAGTCAGCTCTAAATAGAGCAGCAACACAGATAAGACTGTGATATTCTTGGTTTATTTCTACTTGTAGGTTCTTCATACATATCTGACATGTTTTATATATATATATATATATATATATATATATATATATATATATATATATATATATATATGTATAGTTTGTTGCGGCATAGTAGTACTAAACAGATGTGCATACATGGTAGTATCGTGGACATGTACTGTTGATGTACTGTAATGCTGCACCAATCTTGTAGCAATGCCAGAGGTGAGGCCACTGACTTTGCATCTCTCACTCGCTTATGTAGGTCCTTCTGGTATACCACCAAGGCAGCTGCCTGTAGCTGGTGACTATAGTTTATGGTGATGCTTGCCAATACGCTGGACATGTAATGGCTATGGTATATTCCATGCACACATCTAACATACCTACCTAGAATGCATGCTATACATGTGCACATATTGTTCCTATTAAATGCACGGCATCACAGTGGTGACAAAGATGGGGTATTGGAAGGGTATGTCAGACCCCTGCAAGATAACTAACTTCCTGTCATTGTGGAATGTGTCCACAGGGATTAACAGAATGGTGGGAGACAAGGCCTACAGTAGGGACATGTGTGAAACATCACCCGTATACAGTGCAACAACAGTGTATATTCCAGTAGTACAATGGCAACTGTTACAGATTTACACTATGGCATAACATATCACTGCTTAAACTCTGAGCTTTGGCTAGCTAAGACCTACATGCAATCAACTAGATGTATAAGTGAATTTAAGTAAATCTTTATCTGCACTTTTTTTCAAATGATACATCATTTAAATTGATTTATTTGTGTTGCATTGAATACTATTTAGCTGGAAGTTGTGGCTCTGTTTTTTCAGTTAATGCTTGTTAGAATTTAGTGCTTGTTAGAATTCCTGCATAGCCAGTGATAAGTGGGGGTAATTCACTTCATTGTTATTCAGTTTCTGCTTATATAAGTGGTACATTTTGGATTATTTTCTGCTTAAACTCTGAGCTTTAGCCAGCTAAGACCTACAAGCAATCAAATGGACGTATAAGTGAATTTAAGTAAATCTTTATCTGCACTTTTTTCAGATAATACAGCATTTAAATTGATTTATTTGTGTTGCATTGAATACTATCTAGCTGGAAGTTGTGGCTCTGTTTTTTTTCAGTTAATGCTTGTTAGAATTTAGTGCTTTTTGGAATTCCTGCATAGCCAGTGATAAGCAGGGGTAGTTCAGTTCATTGTTATTCGGTTTCTGCCTTATATAAGTGGTACATTTTGGATTATTTTTTGCTTAAACTCTGAGCTTTGGCCAACTAAGACCTACTTGCAATCAACTGGATGTATAAGTGAATTTAAGTAAATCTTTATCTGCACTTTTTTTTCAAATAATACAGCATTTAAATTGATTTACTTTTGTTGCATTGAATACTATCTAGCTGGAAGTTGTGGCTCTGTTTTTTCAGTTTGTACCCCACCCACCTTCCCTGTTTTGTTTTGGTGTTAATCTTGGTGGCTTTGAAACTGCCCGCCCCTCTTGTAAATTTGCATTTGGATACTCCTCCTGGGCCCATCTCATTTGCTTGCTCAAAAAAAAATGTAACTTTTTTCATCTGCTTTTACTGTATTTGTGTTTCTTCCTACTTTATTACTTTATTTTGCTTTTTCTTCATCTTAAAAGTACTCACTTGTATTTATTACTGCTTGGTGTAACTATCATTCTAAGCCTGTTGGTTTAAGCAATTGGGCTTTAGACCAGTTCTTTTACATTAAGAAGGTTTGTGGTCTACACTGTTGTGGCAGGACAGGTAGCTTACATCCTTCTAAGTTGGGAACTGCTGATTGAAGGCTCAGTGTCTGTTATTCTAAAAGTGTATTAGTTCTGGTTTAAGCACTTGGGCTTCAGGTCAGTTATTTTACATTAAGGAGGTTCGTGGTCTGCACTCTCTGGGAGGAGAGGCTGTACTCTACCCTTCTGAGCTGGGAATTTCTGGTTAAAGGATTATAGTGCCTGCATATTTGGACTGTTTCTTACTGAAATTGGTGCGCCTTGTTTGCTGTAGCATAGACTAGATCCATACCTGCTGAATCTAGCTTTGTTTGTATAGCTTGAGCACTAATCCAGGCTTTCTTTTTTGGAGAAGGTTCCCCTGCATTGGCAGGAGTGTGCAGTTATAACTTGTCTGATTGAAGACTACAGGAACAGGGCTCAGTTTTGAAATTATTTTACTGGTTAATTTGATAATTTGTTTAAAAGCCTTTTCTGATAGCTTGTAGTCATCTAAAGCTGTTTTAAGTGTATTTTTCACTGTTTGTAGTCATTTAAAGCTGGTTTAAGTGTATTTTTTACTGTTTTTGCCTTATCTTTTCAAAAAAAAAAAATTTTCCTTGTTTCCCACCTTTCTAAGCTAGTATAGTCCAGTTTTCAGGCTAGTGCTGAATTCAGGGCTGTGTTACAATTTTCTCAGTTGCCCATACCTTACTTGGATAGAGGGAGGTTTCGCTCTTCACCTGTGAGAGAGGGAGCTTTGAGCAGCCATCTGTCCCTGGAGGAGTGGCTCTAGCCCAGAAGTTAGTAGTTTATAGGCAATTTTGGGCTAATTTCTATCTCTTTAATTTCCCTGCTGTAAAAAAGCGTTTGCATAGTTTTGCATGTCTGGGCAGCACTGGTTAGCTAGGGCTAAATTTACCCCGGCTCCGCCAAGTGTCCTCTTCAGTTTTTCCTTTGAAAGAAGTCTAACTCTCAACCTAAGCACTTAAAAAGCATCCTACAGTCCAGCACTTGCTCAGACCTAGTAGCAAGCACTAATATATACCCTGACACTTGATTGCCCAGCAGGGCAAGGCTCATTATTCACCCCTCACCAACCAAGCGACTAAGCATCTCACCCCACTATTCAGGCATGACCAAAGGGCAATTTCAGGTATACTCTCCAGTCCAGCTGGTGAACCTGGGTACCCTGAGGCAATGTTACAACTTCCTCGTGTACACAGACAACCCTCTCCTCCTACCACAAAACATTAACATATGCGAGATGCAATTATATAGCTAAATTGGATGCTAAACTCTCTCAACCCAAGACTGGAACAGCAGTCATGAGGAGAAGGTTAACACTTGCACCACACCTCCAGCCTCACATAGACATACTAAATCAGCACTGGCAAAAAATACACATCAATACATAAAATCATACTCGGAGGCTCTAAATAAAAACCTGCTAAAGCATCACAGACCTCCAAAGCAGACACCCAAAAAACCTGCACTTCCCATCACAAACCAGACAACACATAAAACACAAGATCAGTGTGCAGCACAATCACAGCCCTTAAGGCGAAATAACATACCTAACACACTAGTAATAGGTGACTCTATAGTCAGGCACACTGACATCCCACTCACTAGGCTGGTCAAAGAGAAAGTTACTGTTAGCTGCCTTTTGGGAGACAGAATTCACCACATAACACAAACACTCAGGTCACTCCAGAACAAGTACAAATATGACTCTGTCATTGTTCATGTTGGTGTGAATGACCTGAGACGTACCTGCCTGGACTACATGAAAAGAAACATGGAAAAGCTTTCTGATCATGTAGCCCAGGCAGTTATGACCCTAACTCTGAGTAGCATCATGCCCTCACCAAGAATGATATCGCAGTATAAAGAAAAAATGATCAATTTGAACAATTGGCTAAGCTTCTGGTGTCATTCAAAGGGGATCCAGTGTCTTTCAGCCTGGGATGACATGCTTGACAAGCCTAATTGCTTCACAAGAGACAAATTGCACCTGTCAACTGTAGGCTTTTGAATACTGGCCAAGGCTCTTGCTTCCCCCATAGTGCCTTTTTTAGGCAAGGCTCAAAAAGTCAAACCCACTTCTGTAAACAGCACAACTAAAAAAAAGAGATTATGCTACTCAACGCCAGGAGTTTAAATCTCAAAATGCATGCGCTCGAAGCACTCCTCAGTATGGAGAACATTGACATCTGTGCAGTAACTGAAACCTAGTTCAAGGCTCCACAGAGCACCTCAGCACTACCAGGCCACAACTCATACCACACATTTCGGCCACAGAACATGGACCGAAACACAAAAGGAGGGGGTGTATCCATATTCATCAAGGATACCTACACCTCCAGGTTAGTGGTGCAACATCATACCTCCGAGATCATCCATGTGCAACTAACATCAGGCAAATCTGCATTGCAAATTGTGGCCCACTACAGATCACCCTCCCTGACCCAGGACCACCACTCCACCTTTCTGGAGACACTGGAAAACACGAAGTTCCTACCGAATACCCTGATATTGGGCAATTTCAATTACCCTACCGTTAACTGGCAAAACTACTCAAGTACAAACTCCCAGGTCCAGCACTTCCTGGAATTTATCAACTCAAATGCCCTGGATCAGCTGGTAAACTCTCCTACCAGAGGTGAAAACATATTGGACCTGGTCATCACCAACATGGGCGACAGGTGTTCCACATAGGAGGTCAACCCAGTACTGGTTAGATCAGACCATAACCTAATCACTCTGGATGTCCACACCACACCATCATCTTCAACCAAGGAAACTACAGTGAAAAACATTTCTATAAGAAACTTCACCTTACTTAAGACAGAGGTGGTAAGTTTCACAGCCCCCACGCTAAAGGATAACAGTGTCCAAGATGCAGGAACCTTTACAAATGCACTCTATGAGCACCTACAAGGATGCATGGATCATGCCATCCAGAGCAAAACCAAGACTCACTCCCCTAAGAGCAGGAAACCAGTCTGGTGGACCCCTGCCATAAACAGGCTATACAATAGAAGGAGGAAACTAGTTAAGAAAAAAAGCAAATCCCAAGAAAGAAAGACATCCCTGATCAGTATCAGTAACAAACTAAGGTCCCTCATAAAATCTTCCAAGGCTAACTTCGAAAGAAAAATAGCCAAGGATTTGAAAGATAAATACAAAGCCTTCTTTAGCTATGTCAAGAATCTAAGTGGCAACTCACAGATATGCTATGAGCTAGTGCAAAATAGCCCAGAATATACTGAACCCACTGACATTGCCAAAATCCTGGCAGATAGATTCGGTGCAAACTTCACCCCCCTCTCACCCCCAAATAGGCCCACAACAATACCAAAAATGTGTAGTGTCCTGGAAATCACAGATGCACAGGTGAAAACAGCCCTTTCAAAAGCCAAAAGCACAGCATCAATGGGGCCAGAAGGTGTCCCAGGCTGCATCTTGCACGGACTACAGAATGAACTAACCCCCCACCAAAACACACTGTTCAACCTCAGCCTCTCCACAGGCTACAAGACCATAGAATGGTGCACAGCAATGGTTATTCCACTCCACAAAGGAGGGGCCACAACTGGCCCTGATAACTATCGCCCCATAAGCCTGACTAGTCTGGTCTGCAATGCTATGGAGCGCATCATCATGGAACTCATTAACAAATACATTGAGAACCTCAAAACACATGACCCGACCCAGTTCGGATTTGTTAAGGGCAGATCATAATTACTAAACATGGTTGACTTCATCGAGACAGTCACCAAGGCCACAGATGAGGGGAAGGTAGTTCACACAGCCTACCTTGACCTCGACAAGGCTTTTGACACCATTCCCCACTCAGGTATT
The DNA here is from genome assembly GCF_019279795.1 of Protopterus annectens. NCBI lineage: Eukaryota > Metazoa > Chordata > Ceratodontiformes > Protopteridae > Protopterus > Protopterus annectens. Next base: position 747,929,588 of record NC_056744.1, read on the forward strand.
ATAGAAAAACTCCCCAGCCTGAACATAAATCCCTACATCACGAGATGGGTTGCCAACTGGCTTACAGACAGAACACACACGGTAAGAATAGAGGGCTCCAGGTCCAACTCTAAACCAGTCACAAGTGGTGTCCCACAAGGCTCGGTCCTGGGACCCCTACTGTTCGGCATATACTTCTCAGAAGTACAGGCAAACACAGGAGGACTATGGCTAACCAAGTTCGCCTATGTCTGCAAACTGGGAGCCATAATTGACTCTCCGGCTGACATGGACATTCTTCAAAAAGGCCTTACTGAGATGGACTCCTGGTGTCAAAGTCATGGTCTCAAGATAAATGCCAAAAAATGCATAGTCATCCCATTTGGAAAAAAGAAAACACCCATGAATTACCACATAGGTGGCAGCCCCCTTAATACAGAAGAGGTAATAAGAGATCTGGGGACCCAGGTAGATATTAATCTCTCCTTTGACAATCCTATTGTCAAAGTAGTTAGGAAATCATTCTATGTAGCCCATCTAATCACTAAAGGGTTTGCATGGAGAAATAAAGAGGTTGTAGTGCCCCTCTACTCGTCACTCATCAGACCCATCATAGAGTACAATGCCTCATTTGGGATGTACCTCACAAGACACTTCCAATAGCTGGAAAGACCACAAAAGTACCTCACCAAGAGGATTACTGGCCTCAAACATATGTCCTATGCAGCCTGACTGGAAAAACTCCAGCTGTACTCAGTGGTATATCGCTTACTCAGAGGTGATCTCTGCCTGACTTACAAAGCCATGTCCAACTCAGAATTGATGAACATGCTCCACCTAAAGAAATCCATGTCACTGTGAGCCACTCGCTCTAATGAGCTAAACCTCGCCACAACAATAAATAGAACATACTGGAGGGATAGATTCCTGTCACAGAGACTCCCCATGCTTTGGAACAAAATTCCTAACTTCATTAGGCAGAGCCCCTCACTAACACTCTTCAAGAGAAGCCTTGACGAGTGGATGGGTAACAGAAAATACACGCCTGGGATCACTTCATTGGCTCTTCTTGACAGAGGCTCAGTTAATTAATCAATGGGGCAGCAAAAGCTGACACACTCTGGCTAGGCTTATAAATGCCCTCGGGCAGATAGCCTAGTATCTATCTATGAACCTATGAAACTATGAACTGTGGTCCACATTATTAGCTGGGACTAGGCTGTAACACATGGTGTTCAGTGTATGGGACACTGCAAACTTACACACATGTATAGGCCTTACTTGTCAAGCATCTGCAAAAAGGCTGAAGGTGGGGAGGGGTGACAGCATAACACACCAGTGATCCTAAGGATGAAAAGAAAATCTGTATCTGCACACAGTCATGTTCAGGAACTGTGGCAGACATAACCCTACCCCCACAGCAATAGTGATGGCAGTATGTGAACACCAAGGGATGTGCACATGAGTAGACCTTGCAATCATGCATATTTGGGTGACATGTCTAGGGCAGACTGAACATACACTAGCAAATGCAGATGGTCCATGCTAGTATACCCCTGCCAGGAGTAGGGACTGCTGTAGTACACATAACAGTAGGTGCAACAAACTGTCATGATAAGGGTGTACACACATATGTACACACGGAGTGTATACATTGTGGTCAGCATCCATACACCTAATCCATTCCGTAGACACTGCATGTGAATGTATATGACATATGTCACAGATCGGGATTATGTACTGTTAATATATGTGGTGATGTGGTCCCATGGGAGATCAAGGAAGGATGCATCATATCAATAAGGGTGTGCACACTTCCCATAGCCCTGGTATGGTTTGATGGTTGTCAGTGTAATAGTATTGCATTGATCATACATGGTCCACTGATGTTGAGATCTGTAAACCAGAAATCAGGCATTCACGAATGACATCTGTCCACATATCATCCCAGTTATGTGCTGCTGAAAAACATAGGGACTGTGAGCATTGGAGTTGACATAACAGACACAGTACTACACATTCAGTAATGGGTTGTACACCTGTGAGGTTTGGTGCACAGTACATGGCAGGGTGCAGAACAGGTGCACAACAATACTGTGTACATGTGTGCAGTAGTATCCAGGGGAAGGGGCATCGCCTACTAACACAGCACATGCATCACACACATGTATACTGTTGCTAGCATGGATTGACTATAGCTGCACTGCATGCTGTTGTGTACCATTTATTTATTATTTATTTTATTTATTTTACATTTGTTTACCAGGCTAGTCCAACTGGATACATGACCATTTTCAGTAGAGGCCCGGGGAGTTAAGCTCTAAGCTAGGACAATGACATTAACACAATCACATCTAAGGATAGCATGAGCTAGTTAAAAACTATTAACAGTATGTATAACAGGTTATCACAGTAAAATGTACAGTGCAGAATACAGGCATAACAAAGGATGCAAGTACAATCTAAATTTACAGTGCAGAATACAGGCATAATAAAGGCATGTAAATACAATCAAGGTAGTCAAGAGATAATTAGTAACATAGTTTAGAAAGGAAGGAGTTTCTTTTAATGAGTAGACGGGTTAGGAAGAGTAGAGTATATAGAGACACTTAGACTAGTCAGGTTTAGAGCATGGGCATAACCAGTGTGCATTGAGGAATACTTTCAATTTGTTTTTGAAACAGGATAATGAGGGAAGTGTGGAGAGTTCATTTGGAAGGAGGTTCCAGGCTTTTCCAACTATATAAGAAAAAAGGGAGTCACCAGCTTTATTGTTTGTTTTAGTAGTATGTAATAGAAGTTTCTGAAAAGACCTTAAGGATTCCAGATTTTTATAGGGAGTGATTAGTGTGGAGAGAATAGGTGTTTTGGAAGGTTTGTGAAGAGTGTTGTGGGCTATAGTTAGCTGATGGAATTTAATTAGATTTTGTAGTTCAAGCCATCCTAGCTGCTTTAAATTGAGGCAGTGATGGGTTCTAAATGGGTTTCCTGTTGCAAATCTGGCAATATTATTGTAGGACATTTCCAATTTGCTAAGATTATTTTTAGATAGGTTAGTAAAAATAGGTGAGGCATAAAGAAGAGAAGAGATTAGATGAGTGTGTGCTATTGTGGTTCGAGCTGAAGGTAGGAGAACGGATTATCCTATAGAGAGAGCCTAGTTAGTATGGATGTCAAAGTTCAGATTATTGTCAATGGTGACTCCTAATAGTTTGGTGGATGGTTCAGGGGATATAATGGTTTTATTGGTAGAGTTAACTGAGAAATCCAAAAGAGGGGATTTCTTAGTAGGAGAGAAAAGGAAGAGTTTAGTCTTTTTGGGGTTTAGGAGAAGGCATCTATGTGTGAACCATTGCTCAACTGTGTTAAATACTTGCTGGGTACGATAGAGAAGTTCAGAAGGGGAGGGGGCTGAGCATATCAGTGTAGAGTCATCCGCATATTGTATGCATGTAGCTTGGGGGATGGCAAGGTGGAGGTCATTGATGAATATGGAAAAAAGTAGAGGTCCAAGGATGGACCCCTGAGGGACTCCGAGGTTGACGGGTAGGTGAGTAGAGAGAGACTTTTGCCATAGTACGGCCTGTTGTCTATCATCCAGGTAGGACTGGAACCACTTTATGGAGGATGTATCAAGTGACAGGGATTTTAGTATAGTGATGAGAATTTGGTGATTTACCATGTCAAAAGCTTTAGACAGGTCAATGAATAGGGCAGAAGAGAGTTTATTAAGGTTGCGGTTGTTATTGATACAATCCGTGAAGGAAAGAAGGGCAGTAGTAGTGCTATGTGAGGGTCTAAAACCATGTTGACAGTTGGCTAGTAGGTTATTATGTATTAGATGGTCAAGTAATTGTCTGTGAATGCATTTTTCCATGATCTTTGCCAGAGGTGAGAGGAGGGCAATGGGGCGGTAATTGGAGAGTTCAGTGGATTGACCTCCTTTGTGGAGGGGGATAATATGGGATATTTTCCATAAATTGGGGATATAACTTTCAGTAATAGTTCTATTGATCAGGATAGAAATGGGATAGGCAATAGCTTTGGTGGATTGTTGTAGGAATTCAGCAGGTAGTTAGTCTGCTGAGGGGGAGCATGGTTTCAGTTTCTGTAGAAGGGTTAGAATATATGATGTTTGGATGGGTTGAAAATGAAAAGAAGGGGGTAAGGTTGATTTTTTGGAAGGTAGAGTGAAATTGTTAGTGATAGCTGACTAGCTAATGTCTGTATAACATCAGTAAAAAAGGTGTTAAAAGCATTAGTTATATTCATTGGTGTTTTGTGTTCAGTATTTTGAGGGTTTGGATTAGTGGATTGCCCTAGGTGGAGTAGTTGGTTGATACTAGACCAAAATTTCTGTGTTTTGTTTTGACTGGCTTGTTGGGGTCGGAGGTAGTAGTTTTTTTGTCAGATATTACAGCATTCTTAGTTTAATTTCTTAGGTGTCTAAATGTTTGTTGGTCTATAGGGTTTTTTGTTTTCCTCCATTTTGCCCAATATTTGTTTCTAACATTGATTTTATGTTTGGTTTCCTTAGAAAGCTAGGGAGCATGTTTGGTTTTAGTTCTAACTAGTCTGGTTGGGGCATGGTGGTTGAGGATGGTAAGGAAGATGGAGTTAAAGTAACTAACGGCTTCATCTAAATGTAGGTTTTGTAGGGGTGACCAGTTGCATGCTCTTAGTTCCATCTGGAAAAGTTCAGAGTTAAAGTACTTTTTAGACCTGATGTTTTTAATGGATGTTGGGGAGGGAAAGTTGATTTTTTTTGTTTGATGATATAGGTAAGAGAGTGGTCATTTAAATCATCAGGGTGGGTTCCTGAGTCATAGATGTGAGGATGATGGTTAATGAGGATCCAGTCTAGTAAGGTTGATTTCTTGTCAGATTTATTTGTCCTGGTAGAGGAGGTAATGGTTTGGGAATACCCACATAGGTTAATATGGTTTGAGGGGAGGCAGCTGCAGAAGCAAGTCCAATCAATATTTGTGTCACCTAGGATAATGGTTTCTTGAGGCAGGTTTTGGGAAAGCCAGCAAAGTATATTTTTCATTGTTGCTATATTATTACCAGGAGGTAGATATATACAGATGACACAGATGGATTTGGAATTGTTAAGAAGAAGTTTGGAGATAAGAATTTCTGCATTGGAGTCTATAGGTGGTTTGCAGTTATGACTAGTTAATTGTAAGCTAGGTTTATATTGGATAGCAACACCTCCACATTTCATAGATTACAACACAACACCATATATTATGCATGTTGACAGATGGGTAATAGGAGGACTGTGTGTACTATCTTTGTGCAACCTCACCTGTATATGTGTGTGTGTTTGTGTGTGTGTGTGTGTGTGTGTGTGTGTGTGTGTGTGTGTGTGTGTGTGTGTGTGTGTGTGTGTCTGTGTGTGTTTGTCTGTGTGTGGGTCTGTGTGTGTGTTGTTGGGTGGTTATTTTGTCTGTAGGGTCACTCTGGTGAAGTGGAGGAAGGCCGATGCATGTAGGATGCATGTGTGCATGTGTGCATGTGTGTATGTGTTTGTGTGGGTGTCCATGCATGCACATGTTTGTAGGGTTGTTCATACAGCAGTACTTCCCTTTGGAATCGTGCAGTACATGAACATGGACTGACACATAACACACTAGGAATACTTCTCATGTATGTAATCACAGAACAGCTGATAGTATAATAAGGTCTGTAGCATGGAACATGCATTGGGAGGAAAGGGAGACACCAGGTATAACCTTAATATCACATTCAGCAGAGAGGTGACCAACAACCCACGTATGCAGCACTACAGATGCATTGGGGAATAACAAGACAACACCTGGGAGTGTATCCATATATTACAGTTGTCACATGATAGGTTGATTGAGCAGCATATCTGGCATGTACTGAACAATACTTACACATGACACTCCAGTGAGTGAAATTATGGAGTGAACATAGTAGCCCCTCACATATAGGGGGACATGCTCACGATGTCCGGACATACACAGGGTGAACACTGAATAACAGCAGTGAGGCCATGTAAAACCACTCCACTCAGGTCAGGGTGGTAATGGAGTAACAGGTCTTGTGTTGTAATCGCTTGTATAGGCATTTAAAGGAATGATACATTAATGAGTGGTGTGAATAAGTGCATGTTACCAAGTGTGAAGCAGGATGGAGAACGCATGGGAATAAATGTGGGACTGTCTGTAAAGTCACGGACAGGTAGGTATTAAGGTGGTGTGTGTGTGTGTGTGTGTGTGTGTGTGTGTGTGTGTGTGTGTGTGTGTGTGTGTGTGTGTGTACTGTTATGCAATGCTGTATAGGTCTTAAAGTGCATTTCTTGTTTTCCCCCACAGATGGCGAGGTGGGTCAGTGTCCCTCCTGCATGCAATCTGGTGTTGGTGTCAATATAGACACTGAAGATGATGATAATACTGGTGAGGCACAGGTGAAGTTGTCAGAGGCTGAAGCAGCACCATCATTTGAAATCCCCCTTTTAGCCACCCCAACCTCACACACAGTTTCAGTGTCTATATATATCCTATCACCAGTGGCCATAGTGAAGGGACAGCTGGTGGTTGGTGGCACTGCACAGGAGAGTGTGGTATCCATGCCTACTGTGTCTGGTCACAGCAGGCATAGCTGGATGTCCAGTAGGGCACCACATAGGCAGACGTCCCAGGATGTTCATGGTAGGGCCGCTAGCCATCATGCCCCTGGCAGATGCACCACAACTAGTACCACCAGGCACATGTTTCAGGCTGTCATGGAGGTGCAGGCACATATGGAACTGTACACCAGACAGGGCCTGAGGTTGCAGAGGATTGCACTCACATCTGCAAGCAACAACTTCCATGAACTGTCTGGTGCCATCCGTGCTTATACCGAGCTCATGGATAGACAGTTTGGTGAGATGATGGGCCTCATCAACCGTGGTGTTTATGTGCTTGAACATGTGGTGGGAGTGCAGTGACGGCCACATGGATGTAGGCCTGCAACACCAACAGCTGGTGGCCAACCTGGATTTGCTAGGACTCCAAGTTGCTCCCGTAGTGGCAGTACTAGTCCCAACACTGCAGGGAGGTGCTGTCTACACCACAGTGTAGTGATGGCCACATGGGTGTAGGCCAGCAACACCAACAGCTGGTGGTCAATGTGGATTTGCTAGGACTCTAAGGTCCTCCCGTAGTGGCAGTACTAGCCCCAACACTACAGGGAGGTGCTGTCTACACCACAGCAGGCCAGGAACACGTTGTCCTGGCCAGTCCCAGCAGGAACCTGGTTCCAGCAGACATCTGTCATCATCAGGGGAGAATAGCACATCAAGGCCTGTACCTGGATGTGACCATGGAACCCCTGGCAGGCACAGTCCATATGTCCATTGCTGGAGGCAGTAACCTGCACACCCTGCCAGGTATGGTCTGCAGCTCTCCATAAACACCTGTATGGGGCAGCCACATGGCAGAACTGTGTGGCACACCCTTGACCTCTGGCAAACCAACAACACATCCTCTGCATATGGTGATACCTGTGCCACATCCCTGTCATCCATAACATCAATGCAGGGGTAGGCTAATACAGTTCTGATGCACATGGTGACTGTACTACAGTGTACCAAAGTACTGCAGTGTAACATGTTGTCAGGAGTAAAGTTTAATGTATACATGTCAGGTAGTGTAGCCATCCAGCAAAGATGCATTATAGCTATTAGTTACACTGGTTGAATGCAGTCTCCATAATGTTATCCCTTTGTGTTGTAGGTGTACATGTGTCAGTAGGAGGATGGTCTGCAGTTATGTTCCACAAGGGGTATGGCACTGCGGTGACACCATGGTTGTGACATATCTGGGGTACAGTGGAACACATGTCACAGGTTTGTATAACAGTTATTGTCTGTGCCACATGGGCAGGTGACCTGCTGGGACATGTATAATCTGCAACCTGCTGTAGAT
>NC_056744.1:747942506-747992506 GCF_019279795.1 Protopterus annectens
CTATGTCACCGGCACAGAGTAACAGAAACCTGTGTGAAAGTGCATACCCACAACCAATGTAAACACAGCCACAGCCACATATGGTACACATGCTTAATATGACACTTTATGGACTGCCTGATAAACACCATCCTCATATGTGCCACTCACTCACTGACCCTACATACACTGGGTCATGGCACTGTGTGGTCCGATGGCTGTCTATGGTATGGGATACATGTGTGTCTGGCCCTACAGATATGTGAGCCAATAGGGTACCATTTATTGGAGCAGCATGTCACATTAGATAGAACAAGACCGACAACAATGGCATCTGCCACAGTCTGTGCACAGCCCAAGGTACGTATGTGCAATACACATACTGTTGATGATCACACTATCACACTAGGTACACAGACCCCAGTACTGTACACACAACTACAGAATGGCCAAGTTATGTCCTCAGAAACAACTCCTACTGTACATAACATGTCTAGCAGTCTGATATCTGACTGGCTTGTTATCAGGTATGATGTTAATAAATAATGGTGTACAGGACATATGTACCTCTTACTGCAGGACATATGTACAAAGGTTGACATACTTGTGGCTGGAGTGATGAACACTGCCCCAATATTGGCATGTTGCTGTGATAACATCATACATTTACTGTCGTACCAGGGTTTGTTGTGATATATGTCCTATGAGGGATATGATGTCATAAACTCTCATGGGTGTCACCATGTACTGACTGCAATCCTCACACTATACTTCTGCAGTTCTCAGATAGGTGTTCTGTGAGTAACACAAGAAACAAAGGCTCCACGCACTGCCCAGTCTGCAGATGACCCTACAGATGGGGGTTTCCTCATAAACCTAGCACTTTCATGACGGGTATTAAAACATGTAGACCAGCCATATCCACACACCCTATTAAACCGACATTACTCCAAATGCAGAACAGCAGCACTTACATTCTGTAGTCATGTCAGGCACATCCCCATCCTGTGTGTTGGCCTGTTTCCACAGTGTATGTTGTTAGAGGTAAATCCCAAATCCATCTGTGATGCTGTTTGCCAAACACCAGATCTAGGTCCTGCTCAAAGTGAATGAAAAGTCCCAGCACCAACATGATGTTCCTATATATTGGAGTGGGTTCCTTGCAATTGGCTATGGGAATGTTACCACAGCTGTCCCACATGCAATCAGCTAGAGGAGGGCTGCAATTCATGCAGAGGCCATTAGCTGATCATGAGCATCACTTACAAAACACAAGCTGCTGCCAAAGCAAAGCAGGTGTAGTTCTCCACATTCAACAGAGAGAGAGTGAGAGAGACAGACATAGACAAAGTAAGTCAGGGAGAGGGTGGGAGAGCAAACCCTAAGCATGTTTGCATCACACACCTACAAGCACAGGCTTTCACATCCCTGACTGACTATGTATTGCTATCACATGTCTATGTAGTTATTGCATGCACCACATAGCGTATGTGTTAAGGAGCTGTCTAAACATATATGTGATGGTGAGTGACATCTGCAATAGTGATATGGTAGAGATACGGTAGGTGTAGTACAAGTGCTTGTCCACATGAACAGGTGTCAGCGTCAACACAGCCACAATCTGTCAGGGACTCTAACACATTGACACACTTAGCAGGGTCAGGAATACACTTCATGTACAGTGGCATGTGGAACTGTACCTAGGGTGTCTGGCCCATGTTGTGTACATAGATTTTTATAATCAGATGTGCCAGTCCTGGCCTCAGGTGGTGGGAACTGGTAATAGACATCAGGTTGACCATGCACCTACATTGATAGCATAATACAGGTATTACACAAAGAAGTGGCAGCGTAGAAGCAATCCAACAGTAATCCAAAATATCAGAAATCCAAGTTGTGAATAAATCCAAGTTTATTAAGATAGGTTAGCACTTTCAGCTGTGACACCAGCCTTCCTCAGGCAATCATTTCAATAAAATCAGCTTATTATATAGTAAGCCTATACATGTTAATTAAAATCAATTATTCAATAAATATAGTAATTAAATATATATAAAAATTTTGTAAAAAAAAATTGCATTTACTTAAATGTAAAACATGTTTCCAAACTGTAATCTAACATTGCACAATGCCCTATCTATTGTAAACTTTTAACTTTAAAATGCTCGTGATGGAAGTTGAATCATTTAAACCTGTGAATTGTGTGGCATCTAGATAAACTTGCCAGCAATATTCCCTTGATTCTAATATTATTTTCCAAGGACCTTTTCTTCGAGTTGATCGAACTTGTTCTAATACCACAAACTTGAATTTATGTGTTGGATTTCTTTCTATATGCCTATAAAGTGCATTAGTGTGTGAGTTTTTGCTGATTTCATATATATACTCATATATACATTGTTCTAATTTCCATTCAGTTTTGCCTGTGTAAAAGGCAGAACAGTATGAACATATTGCTGCATATACAATGCCCATTGTATTGCAATTTTAGTGACCTGAAATGGTAATATCTATTCCCATTATTGATAACTGGTCCACGTCTAAAATATAATTGCAATATGTACACATGTTGCATTTTCTCATTATTCGTTGCGTTGTTTCTACCATCTTTGAACAGGCATTGCACCAATCTTTTAAGTTACGATCCCTTTTGTAGGTGATTAAAGGTTGTGTGCCTAACATTTTAGCTAGATTTATGTCACCTATGATGAATGTCCAAATTTTCCGCATGAGGCGGATGATATCTGCAGAATCCTTGGTGTATGTTGTTATAAAACCTACATTGCCATACTTATTTGTGTTCAGTTGTACCTTTATTTGCACTGCATTTGACAATGATTCCACTGACTGTGAGTGTAAGTTGGCTGTACTGCCTTTTGTGAATAAAGGCTTATAAAACCCTATACTTCTTTTATGCACAACTTCAGTGATAATACTATCCACAAATTGCTTGGGATAATCCCTGTTCAAAAACATGTCACCAATGTACTGACATTCTTCCATAAAATCATCTATGTCAGTGACCATTCGAGCTGCACGAACCATTTGCCCCTTTATGACTGCTTTTTTTCACATGTTTCGGATGGTTGCTGGTGAAGTGTAAAAACTTATTAGAATAGGTGTTTTTCCAATATATACCAGCCTTTAAATGATATGTGTGTGGTTAACCAAACATTTAAGTATGATATGTGTGAATTTCAAAAAATCAGTGCAATTATTTATAAACTGCATAAACTCATCTATAACATCTATAACATTCCATATGAAAAGAAGATCCAAAAAACGGCAATACATTTGTACATATTGCATATATTGTGACAGAAACAAATATTTATATTCCCACACGGCCATGACTACATTGGCATACAATGTGCCTACTGGAGAGCCCATTGCTACCCCTTTGATTAGTTTGAAATAATGACCATCATGGTATAAATAATATTGCCAATTTGTGGATAGTATTATCACTGAAGTTGTGCATAAAAGAAGTATAGGGTTTTATAAGCCTTTATTCACAAAAGGCAGTACAGCCAACTTACACTCACAGTCAGTGGAATCATTGTCAAATGCAGTGCAAATAAAGGCACAATTGAACACAAATAAGTATGGCAATGTAGGTTTTATAACAACATACACCAAGGATTCTGCAGATATCATCCGCCTCATGCGGAAAATTTGGACATTCATCATAGGTGACATAAATCTAGCTAAAATGTTAGGCACACAACCTTTAATCACCTACAAAAGGGATTGTAACTTAAACGATTGGTGCAATGCATGTTCAAAGATGGTAGAAACAACGCAACGAATAATGAGAAAATGCAACATGTGTACATATTGCAATTATATTTTAGAAGTGGACCAGTTATCAATAATGGGAATAGATATTAGCATTTCAGGTCACTAAAATTGCAACACAATGGGCATTGTATATGCAGCAATATGCTCATACTGTTCTGCCTTTTACATAGGCAAAACAGAAATGAAGTTAAAACAACGTATATATGAGCATATTTATGAAATCAGCAAAAACTCACACACTAATGCACTTTATAGGCATATAGAAAAAAATCCAACACATAAATTCAAGTTTGTGGTATTAGAACAAGTTCAACCAACTCCAAGAAAAGATCCTTGGAAAATAATCTTAGAATCAAGGGAATATAGGTGGCAAGTTATCTAGATGCCACACGATTCCCAGGTTTAAATGATTCAACTTCCATCACGAGCATTTTAAAGTTAAACGTTTACAATAGATAGGGCTTTGTGCAATGTTAGATTACAGTTTGGATACTTGTTTTACATTTAAGTAAATGCAATTGTTTTTTTTTTTTTTTTACAAAATTTTTATATATATTTAATTAATATATTTATTGAATAATTGATTTTAATTAACATGTATACTATATAATAAGCTGATTTTATTGAAATGATTGTCTGAGGAAGGCTGGTGTCACAGCCGAAAGTGCTAACCTATGTTAATAAACTTAGATTTATTCACAACTTGGATTTCTGCTATTTTGGATTACTGTTGGATTGCTTCTATGCTGCCACTTCTTTGTGTAATTAGTTTGGTTTGTCCGTTTGTTTATCTGGTTATAATACAGGTATTCCCTGGTGTCAGTGGCATCTCTCCATACAGGACATGTGTTTATGGCATGGTATGTCCTTTCTGGGTCATATTTGATGGCACCACAGGTGTTGCAGGCACCCAGTGGGGAACATAGTGGAAGCACACTGTCTGCATGTATGTGCCTATTGTTCTGATGGACAGGGTGCCATGCCTTTTGTAGTCCACTGCAATCATACCATGGTTACTATCTGTGAGCAATATGCAGGGTACTACCAACATAGTGGTTGTTGCCTAGGCAAGTGTGTTTGTGTATGAGATATGAGTTAAGAGTGTTCTCTGGGTAATACAAGGGTTGCTAACTTTGTTTGCCAGGCCTTGATGTCACATGTAGGGGTATGGATTGGCACCCCAGCCTCTCTGCTATTTTGCATCCGTTATCCTTGTGAGGTGGACATTGTGACATATAATAGGGCCACCATATAAGAAATTTGCAAAACCCACTCCACAATGAGTCCAGTTGTTACACACTCACAGTCACCTCCACACAGGATACAAATGACAGACACACACTTGCCATGTCTGGGATTTGAACTTGTACCAAACTAGTTTATTACACTACAGCATTACACAGTTACAGGATGCACCACAGAGATTAGTGGAGTACTCCTTCCCCAAAGGTGTATTTCAAAGTGAATGACATCAGCAGCCTTGCGAAAGTAGGGCATTTGAATTGTAGTGAGTGTGACTAGCCTAAAAAGCATTGCTCCCTACACAGACATATGACACACACAAACACACACACACACACACACACACACACACACACACACACACACACACACACACAAACACCTAACTAGTTTATCACATGACAGTATTACGCAGTTATAGGACACGCCACAGAGATTACTTGACTATTCCTTTCCCAAAGGTGTATTTCAAAGTGAATGGCATCAGCAGCCTTGCCAAAGTAGGGCATTTGAATTGTAGTGAGTGTGACTAGTCTAAAACACATTGCTTCCTTCACAGACAGAAACACACACACAAACACACACACACACACACACACACACACACACACACACACACACACACACACACACACACTTGCCATGTCTGGGATTAGAACTCCTACCTTACTAGTTTATGCAGTATAGGACCCGCCACAGAGATTACTGGGTTACTCTTTTCCCAAAGGTGTACTCCAAAGTGAATTACATCAGCAAACTTGTCATAGTAGGGCTATGGACAGGGCAGTGTGTGCATGGGCCATAAACCATTTATCTAGAGGTAGACCCACCACACTCAAGCACACGCAGGTTTATATTCTGCAGGTATGTGTATACAACTGCTATATGACTACTGTCTTGCATAGTCATGTTGCACAGCTAGCACTTGCACCACAGAGTCTGTAATGCTGAGGGACACAAGTGGCTAATTTCTACAGTGAGTGACATTTGCGCATCATGTGGTTGTAGCCATTTGGCTGTGTGCTGGGTGGGACAGGCCTCATGATGGAAGGCTCTTTGTTACGTTCACTCTCTTCCACAGATTTATGTATGTGTACTTTTGGCATATTATAGTGTGCTGTCCTTGAATATACGTGTGTATTCCTATCCAATGTGTGTGCAAAGCATGACTGGTGCATACTGAGGAGTGTATGCACTAAGATCTGCAACTGTCAGATATGTATGGTCCACTGTTGTTGGCAGACATGGGCTTCATTTAGTTAAGAGTGAGAGCATGCCCAGTATGACCCTGCAGTATGTTGCTGTCTGATATTGCCTTTATTTCCCTAAGTGTGTGAGCATGCCCAGTATGCCCTTCTGTATTGAATGTGTGGATCCATTCCAGGTAGTTTGTACTCCAGTGCAGACCTTTGTGTACTACAGCTACATGTAGTAAACAGTTTCTGCAGGATATCTGTAGATCAGTTGGTAATATGGGGTCAAACTCTCAAGGGATAGTGTGTACTGTAGGTGATTGTGTCTGTGCTGCTTCTGCTACATGGTACTGGTGTTAGCAGAGATATTCAGACATGTGCTGTTATACACTGTGATGTTTTATGTCCTCAAGTACTGTCAGGTGGACATTTTTGCTCGCAGTGATGTCCTGGGGAACACAGGGTGAATGCAGCTGTGTCCAGTATTGTGGTCAAATGCCTACATAGTTATGGAAAGTTATGCCATTCTGGAAGGTGAGCTGCAGACACTTGCTGCTGGGTCTGTGTATCCAGTTCAGCACCTTGGTATCCCATACATGTACATCCATCGACATGACAGTATGGCCTTATCTTGCTATGGCAATACCTCACAGCTGTACAAATTCACACAGGTTACCCTGAAGCAGGGGTCATAAGTCAGGACATTACCCCTATTGTGATGTTTGGGGAGGTTTTTAGCCACCCATTGTTGTGTTTACAGCCAGGGATAGTATGTGCACATGGCTGTGTGTCTGACTTTGCACATCCCATGCTGCCCATGCTCCCACCTCACATTATTATATCCTCTTCCATACATTATGCATACATTCTTTGATACCTTCCCTATAGTTATCACCTCATCACAGCTTGTGTTTTAGTGTTGGTCCACAATTCATGCAGATCACAGGACATTGTGGACATAGGTTCATAGGTTCATAGGTAGGTACTAGGCTATTGGCTCTTGGGCCTATATAAGCCTAGCCAAAAAATGTACCCTGGCTTTCGCCACCCAAGAAAATAATTTTCCTGTGCCCCTGTCGAGCAGAGCTACAGAAGTGATCCCTGGGGTGAATTTCCCATTTCCCATCCAATCATCAAGATTTTTCTTGAAGAGTGCTAATGAGGAACTCTGTTTGACATAGATAGGTAGTCTGTTCCAGAGTATGGGAAGTCTCTGGGATAGGAATCTATCCCTCCAGCATGTTCTGTTTATTGTGGTGACAAGGTTTAGGTCCCTAGAGCGTGTAGCTCAGAGGGATTGGGATTTCTTTAAGTGGAGCATGTCCAAAAGCTCTGGGTTTGACATAGCTTTGTATGTTAGGCAGAGATCACCCCTGAGTAGGTGATATGTGATGGAGTAAAGCTGTAGTTTTTTGAGATAGTTTTACCCCCCTATCACCCCCTAGTGGGCCCATATCTATACTGGAAGAATGCAAAGTTCCTATAATCATGGCTGCACAGGTAAAAAACACACTCTCCAAAGCCAAGAACACAGCATCCATGGGACCTGACAATATCCCAGGCTGCGTTCTACATGAACTACAGAATGAACTGGCACCCTACCTAATTACCATGTTCAATCATAGCCTCAACTCAGGCTTTGTACCCACTGAATGGCACGCCATGGTGGTTATCCCACTCCACAAAGGGGGAGCCATGATGGACCCTGGGAACTACCACCCCATTAGCATGACGAGCCTGGTCTGCAAGGCCATGGAACGTATCATCGTGGAACTCATAAACAAAGACATTGGTAATCTCCAAACTCTGGACCCTACCCAGTTTAGATTTGTAAAAGGCAGATCATGTCTCCTAAACCTGATTGACTTCTTTGAAGGAGTCACCAAAGCCACAGATGAGGGTAAAATGGTTCACACAACTTATCTAGATCTCACCAAGGCTTTTGACACCATCCTCCACTCTGGAATTATAGATAAGCTCACTAAACTAGGTATAAATCCCTATGTCACAAGATGGGTTGCCAGCTGGCTCATGGACAGAACCCACACTGTGAAAGTAGCGGATTCCAAATCCGACTTCAGACCAGTGACAAGTGGAGTACCACAGGGTTCAGTCCTGGGTCCTCTCCTGTTTGGTATCTAATTCTTTGAAGTGCAGGCTAACACAGAAGCTCTTTGGCTAACAAAGTTTGCAGATGACTGCAAACTAGGAGCCATAATTGTAACTCCTAAAGATGTGGACAAACTTCAAAAGGGCCTCACTGAGACCGATACCTGGTGTCAAAGCCATAGCCTGAAGCTCAATGCCAAAAAGTGTATTGTCATCCCGTTTGGTAAAAACTCTGTACCCATGAACTACCACATAGCTGGTAGTCTACGTAATGCCAAAAATGTGATAAGAGACCTTGGGACACAGGTGGACAGTAGTCTCTCCTTTGATAATCACATCACCACAGTGGTCAGGAAATCCTTCTACATGGCTCATCTCATCACAAAAGGATTCTCATCCAGAAAAAAAGAGGTCATTGTTCCACTCTACTCATCACTCATTAGACCCATTATAGAGTACAACTCCCCTTTTGGTATGTACCTCACAAGACATCTACAACAACTGGAAAGACCACAGAAATACCTCACAAAGAGGATTAATGGCCTCAAACAGATGCCCTATGCAGTCCTACTGTGGTTTTCCCACATGTCCTTGCATATGGCTTATGCGGAGTGTGTTATGTTGTTATTTGGGTGTCCATGACTTAACATACATTGGCAGTACAAGTGAGATTTAGCCTTTTGGCAGATGCCTGTAGGCCATTTGGTGGTGATGCAGGCCAGCTGTAGCAGGCCGTTGCAATCTGTCAGTCCTACAGTCCCAGACTGCCATACAGTATATTCCCCTGGGTTGACAAGATAGTTGTGCTAGGTGTTCATCCCAATACTTTCTATAAGTATTGATCAGGTGGTGTGGATGCTAGCAGGGTTCTGCTTACAGCTAGGGACACACCTGCATGGGACACTGGCATTGCATGCTGTCATCTTTCGCTATTGCCATACACAGGTGTGGTCATATTTTGTACCCATTCCTAAAGGCAGGGATAATACCGAAGAGGTACCTGTGGGTGATGTTTGGGTGAGCTGGGTGCATGTGTGCTATGGACACTACTTGCATCTGACTCACAGATATGCATGGGGCATTCCAGTTATGATGGCTTGTGCAGGGACACCAGATGTTTCCCAATACATCAGTCCTATTACCTTTATGATCTGCAAGTGTTCAGACAGACAACATCGGTATTTCCTACTACAAGCCCAGATAATGTGAGGCATGCCTGTATGTACAATTCCAAGGGTGTGTCCATTTCCCAGTTGCACATTATATACTTTTTGTCTGGGGTACTTTTCCCTGCATACTGCTTGTACATCTAGCCCAACAGTCATGCCATGTCCATCTTTCATACTGCGACACATATTACCGCCATACATTTACAATGGCTTACTGCTAGCATGTGTTATACTGGAGAGCGTTGTCTTTGATATTGCAGTTGTGAGGACTTGGCCCTGGCATCAGCAGTAGTGGGCAATGGCCACTAGGTCAAACCTCAACATGCATACATACTGACCACTCTCACACAATATGAAGCACACACCTACCTAACACATGCATACCTGCATATTGTACAAATTCTACAATCTATCCTGCTACTTTGGCCATCTCAGGTCATCTGTGCTTCACTGGTATTATACCTACACATGACATGTTACTACATGTCTACATCGGATTGGGGGGCACACCTGACTGTTTCTACATTTTTACATAGGATTGGGGGGCACACCTGACTGTTTTTACATTTCTACATAGGATTGGAGGAGCACACCTGACAGTTCCTACATTTCTGCATTGGATTGGGTGGGACACACCTGAATATTACTACATTTCTACATTAGATTGGTGCGGCATACCTGATTGTTTCTACATTTCTACATAGGATTGGGGGGGGGGCACACCTGACTGTTACTACATTTCTACATAGGATTCAGGGGACACACCTGACTGTTTCTACATTTCTACACAGAACTGGGGGGGGGCAAACCTGACTGCTTCTACATTTCTACACAGGATTGGGGGAGTGGGCACACCTGACTGTTTCTACATTTCTATACAGGATTGGGGGGGCACACCTGACTGTTTCTACATTTCTACATAGGATTGGGGGGCACATCTGACACTTGTACACATTTGTTAAGACTGTATTGGTATGTCAGGTATTCCATTTCATTCTGTATTCTAACCTATTATGCTGACTAGAGGCATATCAGTGTACTACAGCTCTTAGGTTTGATTGACCTACATATCAGTTTCTGACTTCCAACACTTCAGAACTAACATCCCACTGCCTGACCTGTTGCAGTCTGTCTGTGTAAGCCTGGGGGAAGATTACCCATAGCCATCATTCATAGGCCTTAGCACAGCCTTTCTTTGTGTTTGTCTAAATCTGTCCTGCTGGCTGAGACTGTTGTTGGGTATGTGATCCTCCCTGATTGGCATGTGCAAGGCATATGGACACACATGTGGCCCAGCACATTTCCTGAAGTGAGGTTTGTCGCCATGTGTAATAATGGCTGCTATGGTGACACCAGTATTTTTTACAGATCTCATGGTGCCACGATAGGTGTCTACTATCTGCTGGCATCCCATTTGGCCACCCAGTTCCCTTGCATGCTCACATCCATACCATAGATGCAAGTAACAACACATACTACACCGTTTGGCAATTGGCAAGGAGAGTGACTTATCTTGTGGGTGTGCCAGTATTGAGGATGGTGCTGGAGGACTGCCTATGTCGGATGCACATAGTACACTCCCTATACATGGTTGAGTACAGGTAGTGTCATGTTTGGCATCCCTTTTATTGCATGTGCAAGTCAGAGAGTGGTGTCATTCCCTGGGTCCCTCCTGTGTCAGTGTATGTGCTATCTGTTGCCTCTTTGCCAAGACCAGGGCATACTAGGCACACCTCCTTCTGCCTATTGGAGCAGGCTCAGGTTCTTCCTCTTCCAAGTCCCTATGTGCCTGTGCAGGCCTTGGCAATGGTGCGTGGGGGGGGCTGTATGGCCCTGCCCTTGCTGTTCCTGCTGCAGCTGCTTCTGCAGGATCATATTGTGTAGCATGGCACATACGATGACAGTTTGAGTACATGTAGCTGGGGAGTACGTTAAGGTTCCACCGGATGTGTCCAGGCACTGGAACCATGACTTGAGCATCCCAAACACATGCTCTAGTACAACTCTGGTCTGTGCTTGTGCCTCATTATGGAGTTTTTGTTTGGGTGTGTGTGCATTTCTGTTGAGTGTCATCAGCCACGGCTCCAGTGCGTAACCAACATCCCTCACTAGGTGACTGAATGGAATGTCCCAACTGGCAAATCTCTGGTATAGCTGCGTCAGATGCCAGATGTGGGAATCGTGATAGCTTCCAAGGCAGCCAGCACACACATTCATTATAATGCCCTGGGTATCGCACACAACCTGGCAATTGATGGAGGGGAAGCCCTTGTGGTTCATGTAGACCCTACCCCACTCACCAAGTAATGCTTTGATGTGTATGTGCGTGCAGTCTATAGCACCCATTACCTCAGGGTATTTTGCTATTTGGTGGAAGAGATGCGTATTGCTTGCCAAAGCCTCACAGGTTTTGGGGAAATATACTTGCTCACCAGCTTGTGCTGACATAGCATCCAGGAACTGGTGGAGTACCCTGGATGCTGATGCCTGTGAGATCTCCATGATATCCCTAGTTGGCCTTTGGAAGGTACCTGTAGCTAGTATTCTTAGGCCAACACGTATATTGGTATCCACTGGGATGGGTTCCCCTCTGTTATTTCTGTGTATGAGGCGTGGCCAGCACAGCTTGCTGTAGGAGGTCCCTGTCCACCCTATATCCCTCCACTATCTCCAGCTCATGTAGCCCCTGGCAGGTTACCCTGGGTCTGTCCACTCTTCTCTGTCTCCTCACTGCGGGTTGGTCAACAGCATTCTCATGCTCACCACCCTCAGCCTCTTCCATGAGTTGATGTATGATAGTGATTGCAGCCCCTATCATTTTGTTGTTTTTCTTTGTTAAAATTCCCTTGGTTACATACACCGGTGGTGTAGAGTATGTGGGGAAAAAACAGAGGGAAAGGTGTTTGCATAGTTTATAGTAGTGTACTGGGCTGGGCTGGTCTGCTGCAGGTGTAATTGGCTGATTCTCATAATTCCACCTGCTAGCTATGCTAGTTCTCCTAGATTACCTTCCTACTGCTGTTTTCCCTTCCCATTGCCTTCCTGTTTAAGCCCAGGGGTGCACTGCACAAACATAGTGCTCAAATGGGCACAGAGCTGCTATTTCCTGGTTTACTTTTTTTTTTCCTTTAAAAACCGATGCGTGGCACACACACCTGCTTAGGCAATGCAAAGAGTGCTAGGCAGCCTCAGACACACCCCCTTGCTTAGCTCTGCTAAGCTAAGGGCAAACCTGAGCCACAGGGCACCAATCCACTTACTGTATTCCTGAAACAAACCCCTATGATGTTAGCTAACTCATAGGCTTGCACCAAGCTATTCCTGCTCTTACAGTGTTGGGTGCTGACTAGCATGTAGGGGAAATATGGGATTCAGTATCATTCCCCTCATTTGCATAGGATTCCCTGCTGATGCATAGTTACAGGTCCCACACTGAGCATCCCGCCTTAGCAACCACTATTCACTGGCCATGTTGTCTTCTGCCTCCCATTAAGAATAATGGCAAAATAGTGATTTTGGTTAGAATGCTTATTTTAGTGTTTTTATTTTATTTTTCGCAGAATACCGTTTGCACGCTCTGCCCTACGCTTAAACAGTCGAGATCTGCTAAATAAAATGAAAGTTAACATTTTTTTTACAACTGTTTTCCATGCCAATGGCCATTGGCATGCTTTCTACATAATATCCACCCTTTATTTGGAGCTGTCATGGCTCCATTTTGTAGTTTGCAGAAATGTACTCGGTTACTAACCAAGTACATTTCTGCAGATTACACTAGTTCTGCATGGCCGGCTTTCAGCTTCCTGGCTTGCAAATTCACCTCATCTGCATGGACTTTACCTGCAAATGGGATAATTTGCATACAGGAGCTGAATCCGTGCAGGACTAGTGCAGGAGTGCTCATGCATGTCCCTACAGCATATTCTTGGATTGCACGGCAGACATATTTCCCGTTGGAGCTCCTGCACTAGTCCTGCACACAGTGTAGGGCTGGCTGAATCTGGGGGATAGTTCTGTCAGGTGTTCATTGTTATGCATAGGTGACTAATTAACTAAACCTTGCAGGGCAGGAAATGTGATACTATGGCTTACTGGGGGGGGGGATGAGAGGAATAACTACAGAAGGAACTGAAGAACACAAAAGCAGTATCTCCCCAAAAAAGTCTGTTATCAGCAATGAAAACAGGAAAATCCCAATGAAGCAGTAGGTGAACACTGTAGGAACAACTCAATCAAATCCTTTGTTATAAGAAGTCAGATCTTTTATTGTAAAAAGTAAGTGGTTATGTCATCAGACACAAGATCAAGTAAAAAAAAAAAAACATCTTATATACACAGCCAATAAATTCATTAACCAATAATCAAATTTAAATTTCACTCCAAAAAACAATTAAAACAAAAAATTAATATTTAAAGTAACAATGTTTTCCTAAAAGCAAAATATCTCTTAACTTCATAGATTACTAATACAGGTGCGCACTATTTAAGTCTCTTTTGCCTTAAAACCGGCTTAATTGGAACAAAGTCATTAATACCAAGTTCTCTGTGTGCACCTAGTCTTAGTATCCATTGTAACTCAATATTCTGAGTAGCAGTAGTAATAGAGCATAGTCTCCCATTGTCATGCATGCCATGCAAGATGTGGAATAAAAAGGTAAACTGATTGCCAAATTCAAGTGTGTGTTTAGCCAATGCACTATATACAAAACCTTTCCTGGTACAATATATGTGGTCTCTAAGCGTTTCTCTTAATCTGCAGTTGGTTTTTCCAATTTAGAAATGAAAACACGTTACACAATGAGCTACATAAACTAAATTAATGGTATTACACTTTGCTACAGTTCATAATTGACATAGCCTCCCGGTAACTGGATGTTTAAAAAATTGAGCTTCATCAATGTAAATACAATACATGCATGATCCACATCTATGAGTTCCTCCCATTATTGCCAGAGATGGATATTGAACTCTAGGATAGCATAAAAGCTGTTTCAAATTATTTTTGTTTCTATGAACAAACTTAGATGTAAGACCTACAATAACCCTTGACAAAAAAATCCCACAATTCTTGATATAAATGTTTGACCTGTGTTAATACACTCTTAAGATGAAAATCAATATATCTGGCAATGGCAAACATTTTGGAGGCCTTAGCATCCACAATTGATCTTAAAGGGGGGGGGGGGTTCATCTAAATCCTTGTGGATTTTGGGATGCCAAAAATAGTAGGGGATCTGGGGAAATCCACTTTGAGGTAGGCCAATTCTTTACAATCAATCTGGTTGTTGTACAAAATATCTTCAAGCATTCAATTGATTCTCTGGTAGGCAACATTCATTTCACATAGGGAAACTTCCTCATATGTGTCAGCATACAGTAAAGACAGTATTTTGTTAATACAGTCATCCATATTCATGATAACCAAGCCCCCATCCTTATCAGATTTCATAACCCTGATACTCCTATCAGAGCTAATCTCAATCAATAGGGCAAATTGGTCCAAACTAAGATTAGGGGGCTGGGAACCAATATGAGATACCATTGACATATGTCGTACTCACACATTTTATCAAATAAATCAACCACTGGATGAAGCGGTGGATTAAACAAACTTGATCTGACACATCCTTCCCTTATGGCCAGGCTTGAACTGTTGTCTTTGAAATAAAACATAAAATTCAACTTCCTACTGAACAATTTTAGCTGTAACAAGATATAACCAATTTTGGCAGATCTAGCAGGCACAAAGGTGGGTCCCTTTTCAAATAAATCAGCCCACTGTTCAGTTACATTAACAAATCTGTAGTTGAATATTTTGAAGTCACCTGACTTGTTAAACACAATATTGCAGTTATCACTAATATTCCCAGTATTTCCAGTTACATCCTCTGTCCCCTACCCCTCCTTGTTTTGTTCTGTAGATAATATGTGTAAAAATGACCATTCCCCACTCCCTGTGGGTAAAACCTGTTCACTCTCTGATTCCTCAGTCTCTCAGACCTCCTCAGAGGGGGAGCTTCTAAAGGGGCCAAATTGTTGTTATGATTGTCAACATGCTCATATCTCCCCTCCTCCTGTAGGCTATCAGGCTGATTAAATACACCTCCCCCACAATTAACAGGAACAGGTGTTGGATGTGCTTTACCCTGTTCATATTCAATTTTATCTCTACTCACTTTACTTTTCCTAACCCTTAAATCATTAATAGTGTGGTCAATTGTTGTAAATTACCTAAATAGTAATTTTTCCTGTGTTCAAACAGTAAATCAACTCAAATACAGGCATAAATTACATTAATAGAATCTAATATAACAGTCATTTTCTGGTCATTGTTCTTTATCAGGACTTTTAACAGTTCACAACCATGCCTATTAAAAAGACTCATGGTGTAGTTTTGAGTTATTAATAAGTTCCATTGGATATTTCCAGCATCTAAGACCTTTAGGAATTTGTTCCCTCTTAAGGTATTCCCTCAGGTAGCTATTTTTCAACTGTAGCTACCAATATTCCAGCTTTTTTTCTTTTAAATCCTTTAGTTGCTGGTCAACAGTGCCATATTCAGTTTGTGAAGGTTCCACAGCTGAAAAGCCATCAGCTTCACTTGTGGCCAATCACTGAGTGCTGTTAAGGTGGGTCCAAAGTTGTTCTTGATACCACCATTGATAACATCCGTTACTGGTCCGGAATATTGATCAGCACTGTCATTTGTTAGGCTGCTTAGAACTCTCTGTGCAGGGGTGATGCCAGATAAATCAGCAATATCAAAAATGAAATGTAAAAATAATAGGGATTTTAACAAAGCCCTAATACTCATATATAATAGAAATTTTGATGTCATTCGCAAAATTATTTTGTAAGAATTGGAGTATTTTTAGGGTCAACAAGGACCACTTGTGTAATGTGGGGGATAAGCCCACTATAGTATACAAGAAAGATGTTAGTTTTAAGGTCCTTCTGTTGAGACCTATTTCTGTTTTACCAGTGGTAGGGATGGTTAAGTGTGGACACTGCTCTCAATACCAGTACATTTCTGAAACGGAGAATGTTCATATTAAAATTATGGGGGTATAAAACTGAATAAAATGTTTTATTGCTGCAGTAAAGATACCATATATGTGGTCAAGCACCAATGTTGTGATTGTTTTTATGTAGGAAAAACTAAAAGGGCCTTCAAGGGAAGGATATACCAGCATATATATATATATATATATATATATATATATATATATATATATATATGACATACAGAGGGGGGCTGAAATTAATACCTTGGCTAGACATGTCAATAATAATCTTTCACATAATTTTAAATTTGTAGCAATAGATCAGGTCGATTTGAAACACAGGGGAGGACATTTTGACTTGTATTTAGAATACAAGGAATTGAGGTGGCAGTTGAGATTAGATGTCAAGAATCCCCCTGATTTAAATGAAACTATTTCCATTAGTAGTATTCTCAAATTAAAAGCCCAGTTCTGTATCTAAAGGTTACTGACAGCAATAATTATGTATATGTGTGATTCACAGTGACTTGTTTTTTATGCATATTCACATACATATTTTTTTTATGTTTGTGGACACACACGTATATTTCATATGTTTCTTATTTTAATTTTTACAGTTATATTCTGTCATTTGCATTTAGATTCATATACATTATTTATATTCATTCTTTCATTATAATAATGTTATTACAATATTTACTGCAATATTTATGTTCTGGATTTATTTAAAGGTTGCATAACGATATTGTACTAGGGTGAACTAAGTTATGAGGGTTGTTTTATTTGGCTGCTAAGGTATAGTGGTTTTTAACATCAACTTAATTTATTCAATTAATTAATTTGTTTCTAAGGCAACTGATTTTTAAACTGAACATGTGATTTTTAACATCAATGTATTTAAAGGGTGTAAGGGTTGTATTTGGTATTCTGATGAAGTCCTGATATACTTCGGATGAAAGCACTAAATATCCTTAATAAATATGGTGCTGTGCTTTTCGGGTGGTTTCCTTCTGTTTATTATTTTATTAATTTTATTCATTGTTGTGTTTTTAGAAGGCCAGGCCAACACAGAGGGAATCTGGCTGACCACGTTTGCAGACGACTGCAAGCTGGGAGCCATTATTAACTTGCCAAGTGATGTAGACATCCTACAGAAAAGCCTCACTGAGACCAATGACTGGTGTCGAAACCATGGCTTTAAGATTAATGCCAAAAAATGTGAAGTCATCGCCTTTGAGAAAGACTCAGTTCCCAATAATTACCACATCAATGGGAGTCCACTGAACACTGAAGGCATTATAAGAGATCTGGGGACACAGGTTGACAGCAACCTCTCTCCTTCGATCACCACATTGCCACTATGGTCAGAAAGTCCTTCTATGTGGCACATCTCATTACCAAGGGTTTTCTGTCCAGGAAGAAAGAGGTTATTATCTCTCTCTACTCTTCCCTCATTAGGCCAATCATCGAGTATAATAGCCCATTTGGCATGTGCCTCACTAGACACATACAACAGCTGGAAAGGCCTGAAAAGTACCTCACAAAGAGGTTCCTAGGCCTTAAACACATGTCCTACATGGGCAGACACAAAAACTCTAGCTATTCTCTGTCTCATATTGTCTGCTAATAGCAATCTCTGCTTGACTTACAAAGCCCTATCTGACCCAGCTCTGTTAGAAAAGCTACAACTAAAGAAATCCCAATCCCTCCACACCACACATTCCAGAGACCTCATCCTCATTACCACAATAAGCAGAAGATGCTGGAGGGACATGTTCATAACCCAGAGACTGCCCATGCTCTGGAATAGACTTCTCATACATGTCAAGCAAAGAACCTCACTGGCCCTCTTCAAGAGAAATCTTGATGAGTGGATGGGAAATAGAAAGTTCACCCCGGGGATCACTCCAGTGGCTGTACTTGACAGAGGCACTGGGAACTAACACCAGGCAGCATGATGCCAGGGCACTTCTATGGCCTCTGCTTTTAAAGGCTCCAGGGCCATTAGCCTAGTACATAACTATGAACCTATGAACCTAAGTCATTCCTGCTATTCAAAATACAAGGATTTTACCAAAAGGGAGAATTTGTAATGCTCATCACAAAAGAGACAATTATACCCCAGCTCGTAAAATAGATTCCCCCTGGGTAAAACATAATACAGTACAACAAACTGTTTTTAAAGGACTAGCTCACATGGATCTTGGTGATGGGCTAATTTCTGGGACAGGTATTTTTCCTGCATATGGGGCAGTTAAATCAATATGATAGCTTAGAAAATTATCTAATCTATCATAGGTTTTAAGTAATTCTTTACTCACTAGTGTAAATTTGATAATCCAAGAACTGACTACAATGCACAGTATAGTATTACAAAACAGCATGACATTTGATTTCACCCTTACCTCTAAGGGGGGTGTATGCATGCTCTTGCAAATGGAATACTGCTCTTTTATTCCTGATACCTCTGATGACATTCATAATTACTTGGAAACAATTCAAAAGGTTGTTGAATATTCACATGCCAAACAAGCTGATAGTTCCCACTTGACATGGTTAACTAATCTTTTTTTCTGGTTGGGGAGGAGGTATTCTCAAGTTCTTTATGTTTATAACTATTATAATAATTATGTTAGGTCTACTTATCTTTATGATTTAAGCATGTATTTTAAAATATTACAGTCTAGAAAGATGCTAATTTGCATGTGGTTGACCACTACCATTGACCATTATTGAAAAAAATAACAAAGATCAAAGTACAACTGATGATGAAAGTTAAGGTATTAAAAAATGATTTTAGTAAATTTTACAATGATCTGTATAAAGGAAAATGTGAAAAAGCATATAGTATTGAGTGTATAACTGAAGAGTTAAAATATTCAGATTGTAATTTTATTTCAACAAAATGTACACACATTTTTATTACAAATAAGAATGGTTTTGTAAGCATTGTACATGTCAAAGTAGAAAGGAAACAGTATGTGCAAGCTGTTTGAGTATGTGAAAAAGTATACCCTTATCTGAGAACTTGTCAGTTTCCAGTTGTGAAGAATCGCTATAATTTGGGTGATGCTTTTCAGCATCATACAGTGGAATGTGAAGGGTCAGAAGAATAGAGAAGGGAAAATAAAAATATCAGCGTGTTCTTCACATTTCTAATGTGCCTTCACAGTAGAATGAAATATTCAGAATTTTAGCTGCTTCCTATCTAGTATTAGCAAGTGCTGACAAGATTAGAATAGTCTAAGATTTGTTTCATCTAGACTGTTGTATTACAGGTGTTTTAGAAGAATGTGATAATCAACTAATTATGCAATCTTAGTAGAATTAATGCTGTAGCATGTGTTCACTTCTAATTGGTTATGGCAGTCTTATAATTGTTACATGAATATTGCTACTAATAAAAAAATAGTAGAAAGAGCATGGACTTTTGTAACTCTAGGAGATAGGTTTATTATTTGCCTGGTCTCCCACATATGTGCCGTTCTTTGTAATAAAGGAGGTTACTATTCTCTGCTGAACTGTCTCGTATGAAATTTATTTTGTACCTTAACATCCCTCTCTCCCACTACTTGTCTACACCTCTGCCTATCCTGTTTGTTGCTTTAACCCTGCTTGCCTACTCTTTTCAACTTAGTGAGTATACTCCCAACTCTTCTTCTATTCACTCAGCCATTTTCTCCTTTTTCATACGTATAATATCATGTTTTTCACCACAGTCCTCTCTCGTACTTCCTTCATTTCACAACCTCTGTGTTCTAATGTATTCTCTTGTTCAGTTTCTACGCTGTTTAATTACCCATGTCACATAACATAACAGCCAGTCTGTTATCCCACCTTAACACTTCTTTCTAGAAAGTCCGTCTGTTCTCAGCTTTTCTTAACATTGCTTCACTTAACCACTGCTCAAACCCTTATTTATATGAACTATTAGATACAGCACCATATTTGAAGAAGATCTTTCTTAAACTACTTTTGTTTTCATCCTGTTTGTTTTCACTGTGCGATTCTTTTAGTGAGTATGAACACTGTGGCTTACTTAAATGTGTATATGCTGTATATACTATGTAAACATTGTGGAGTTTTTCATCATGGACCTCCGCAGAAAAACGATCTTATCCCAGACGGACATTCCCAGTTAGTGAAGATAAATAGAAAGTTAGATAGACAGACAGACAGATAAATAGATAAGTAAATAACTAAATAAGATTTGTAAAACAGAGCACTCTAATAAATTTATGTTAGTATAATAAATTATTGATAGTCAACACAGTTATTAGTGCCGTCAACATATCCTGGAGGAAAAGCAACAGTCAGAAAATAACCAAACCAGCAAGGCATGTTCTCTAAAAACCAATAGCTTTCGAGTTATTCTCTTAACTAAACAACTGTAATGTAGAGCATGATGAATAGATCTTACCTTCTGTTATGGGACTCCCAACTTTATTGCGTTTGAACAACAGTAAAGAGCTTAGCTCCATCTGAGTGCTATTTTTACATACAAACTTGTGTAGGCAATGTGGCATACAGCACAACTATTTATTTATCAACCTTTGAAAGGGCTTCATAGATGTTTAATTTTTTTGAATAATGATAGACTATCAATCATTTCTTAAGAGTGTTCTTATACCTCTCTGTCAACCTTAAAAGTTATTGAATCCTGTAATGCAGTCATTTTTCAAGTACTTATATACAATTCCATTTTGCCAATATATATGCATTCATATGCTTGATGTTTGTTACTGATTATTGTGTTCAGTTCAGGGACTACATAGGTAAACTTTTTCAGATTTGGAGATGCTTCTCTGGAAATATGCATATTATTTCTTATAACTTTGAATTCCTCCAGTATGTAATTAAAGTTAATATATTCTATAGCAGTTTGTTTTCAATTTGTTCTTTGTTTTTCCTCCTCCAAACAGCTAAAACCAAAGCAGGCACCACTGCAGTTAATAAACAAGCAGATTTTTTTTCTCTTGAAAGCTTTTATTACTACTATAATTTTAGGCTACCTTTCTGTGCAGTACCTCACTTTTAAGTCATTTTTGCAGATCAGCTAAGATGAATAATTTACAGAAAGACAGAAAGAAGACCATGATGTATGATGTGAATTTCTTGACTAATGAAATGAACAATGGCAAATTAGTATTCAGATGCAATCCAATTTTTAAGATTACATTATGAATTAATTTTGTTGTCATCAATGCATGTCCCCATAGGTATAAGTTTTTAATTAATAGACTACTTGGCCAATGAATTAAGCAGCTTTGCCTTTAAATCATATATATAATTTTCAGTATTTATTCCGAAAGCAACTGCAAAAGTAATATATTCAGCTTGTCATTTACCCAGTGTTGCATTTTAGGTCATTTGCTATAGACAAATTAATTTTGTTCAGTCTGGAATCCAAATTTCATATACAGGGTCTAGCAAATCTGAAAGGTATCAGAGGTTAGGTGTTTTATGATACTTCGAAAATAAACAAAATTGGCAGCAGCCCATGAATAGCTCTATAACATCATAAAATACAGGAAACTAGCAAATGACAGTTACCTGAAAACTATTGACACATACATTTCCTAAACTGAATATCAGACAATATTAGTACCACAGTTATATGTAAACTGTAATGGCATTTTGTACACTTACAAAGCACACAGTAAGATCATAAATCATGCTATATATTTGGCATAGGCATTTGTCATGTTATAAAATAAAACCCAGTATTCCATCATCCAGTCAGTGATAAATTAGAGCTTAAGTAGTACATAGATAAAATGTTGAATGACCATGCATGACTATAGTATCCATTGTTTTGCATACTTTCATTGTTAGTCTTAAGAGTCTTATTTGTTGACAGCATATACAATTATATATATATATATATATATATATATATATATATATATATATATTATACAGAGAGAGAGAGAGAGAGAGAGAACATTTTTCTTTCCTTTCGTGCTTCAAGTAATTTACTAAAATATGTCATGCTTATATAAATTGTTTCTGTTACTGAAATGTTTTGAAGGTACATACTAGTTTGTTGTGAGTTTCAGATATTTTTTCTGTTTGTCATAAATTTTAGATAGCTTTCTTCTTCTTGTTTATGTCAATAGAGCCTGGTTCTAGGCTAAAAATGTCTTGATGACTAGTTTACTTGCCATGGTAACAAATAAGATAAAATCAATAAGAATAGCAAATTTCAGTGAACTAAATGACTAGCACTGTTTAAACTGTTCCATAACTACAACATAATGAACTGCTATTTTAGAAAGAAAACCAAAAAAATAAAAGAAAAGTAAAAGAAATGCTATTGATGAAAAATGGTATTGCTTTTAGTAATATTGCTATTAGTTTTAAAACCCATAAAATAGAAAAAAAAAATAACAAAGTGTGTTCCTATTAGAAGTTTCAAATCACATAACTTAAGTACTGAAATTGAACATTTACATCCATTTTAACTCACATAGCAGTGAAATTTTGAAAGCCAGCATTAAACATTTAAAACATTTACTCTTTACTCTTGACCTATTTTAATGGAGGCAAAATCCTCCCATGATAGAAACAAGCCTATCTTGCACCTATTTTTCAGACAGGTAAAGAAACCTAGAAGTTGATATCCTACATATTAATATTGGTATGCAATAACACCATAAAATGTGAATGGTTATTTGGTCAAACAGGGTATAACTTCTTATGGTACACATAAGTGTGTAATGACCAATGTGGCTTCATTACAGACAGGAATAATCATGACTAAATAGAACAGGTCACGTTTAACCTGGGAGTGAAGAAAAATCATGGTCCCTTGGTTCTCAGAGTAGACATGGCTGACAAAAACATTACAAATGGCACTGAGTTACCTTTCAAGTGTTACATTTTTAAAAGGAAGTTAGTAATCTTCTCAGTCTCATTTATTCAGTGTAACTTTTCTCACATATGTATCTGTTTATGCATTTATTCTTTTTTTTATCTATCATCTATCTATCTATCTATCTATCTATCTATCTATCTATCTATCTATCTATCTATTTGTTTTTCAGCTAGTTATTTCTGTGTTTCTTTCTACGTATATGTATTTCTTTTAGTCTGATAGCCAAGAGAGTGTACTGGTCCGAAAACCCCTCTCAACCTAATCCCTGTATGCATGTACAAAACAACAATTTGTGAATTATTTTACAAGTTAAAATATAAGCATCTATAATTTGATTGGTAACAGGAAGAAAAAATAACAGTAATTTTCAAAGTGTCAAGTACTCTCATAAGAATTTTTGAGAGAA
This sequence comes from Protopterus annectens, assembly GCF_019279795.1. Classification (NCBI taxonomy): domain Eukaryota; kingdom Metazoa; phylum Chordata; order Ceratodontiformes; family Protopteridae; genus Protopterus; species Protopterus annectens. The sequence continues at coordinate 747,966,287 of NC_056744.1, forward strand.
AAAATTGAAAAGACGTTTATAACATGGGTAACTTATGCAGAAAACAGTAAACTATATACTGCATGAAAGTCTGTGCCCATACAACAGTTATGGAAACAAGTTATTTTGTTCATACAGTATTTACAGAGACAGGCTATACAGTTGCACAGTATTTGCAATAAGGGATATAGTTTTATTAATAGAAAAATGAAGCTCTGGTGTTTAAGGTGGTGTGTCTGTGGAAATAGCATAGTTTAAGTAAGGGCGGTTCAGAGAATGTCCTCTTCATGAGGTATTCATAGCAGATTGAGTATATGCAAAAAAGCATGGCATTCCTTGTATAAAATGTAATGGTTAAGGACTGTATGTTTTAAGAGGGATGAGTTTATATTTCATGGAGTTAACATATTTGCAATAACCTTACTTTTTTGTTGTGTTTTTTTTTTTTTTTTTTTTTTTTTTTTGCAATTCTACAGTTTTGCGCAAAAAACGTTGGAAAGCATGTGAGTGTGATCACAGATCTCTGTAGGTGCTGCCTTTCTCCAATTTTGTTTGTCAATAGCAAAAATCATTTAGCCCTGCATTTGAAATTGCTCCTCATTGCAATACCTTGGGTCAGAACCCATTCCATCTTAACGTGAATAAATGTAAAAATAATGTAATGTTTTCCCCATTGATAATTCCAGAGCAATACCGCAGGCTGTTCTTTGCTTTCCAGTATTTTCAGGTTATACAGTCAACTGTACGAGTTTCCCCATAAGGGTCCCAACAAACTAATTCTGAGCAAGACATACCAGCACGTTTGCCTAAATGGTGTTCAGCCATTGCAAATGTTTAGTCAATTTTCTGTTTTTTGGAATTGTGTTATGGCCAACATGTGTTTAGCTGATTATAAGACTTTCTTCTGTGATTCAATTAATTCATGGTAAATAAGTGGGATGGGAGCTTTGGTAGTGGAGATCCCACTTAAACACTTAAATCTTGTCAATAGAGTGTCTTCTGGTGGATGCTATGTAAAATATTGAGTCTTGGCTTTGTCTTAGCTGTTATTGCAAACGTCCAGATTTGAGAAGATTAAGTGTACATGTTTGCTGGTTTATATTGAAGTCTAAACAGCAGTAAATACATTAAAAAGGAAGAAAAGCTTTTTTTTTCTTATTAATAATATATTGTTGGATCCAGCTTGTATTTCTCAATAAAACACTTGACTTGGATTACTTTTTTAATTAAAAGGATCTTAGCAATGCTTCCTTCAGATGTGCTTTTGTTGTGAATATTTTCAGTGGGTTTTTTCTGTAACTGATAAATGTTCATACTATACATATCTAACTAAAGTTCTGTTTATATGTGTGTGTGTGTGTGTGTGTGTGTGTGTGTGTGTGTGTGTGTGTGTGTGTGTGTGTGTGTGTGTGTGTGTGTGTGTGTGTGTGAGTGTGTGTCTACTGTATTTGGTCAAATTACACTTGGTCGAAAATGATTTCTGGCAGTCCACTTCACTGAAAGCTCATTTGACTTAAAGCACATTTGGTCGACTGACATTTGGTTGAAAATGAAATATAGCCCCTGCCCCACTGCAGTGCGACCCTGAAGTGAGAATAATAAGTAAAGGGGGGTGTGGAGGTAGAGCAAATAGTTTTTACTGAACACACACACATATCTATATCTATATATATATATATATATATATATATATATATATAAATATATATATATATATATATATATATATATATATATATATATATATATAGATATATATATAAATATATTTTTAATGGATACACCTTGATTTAACAGTGAATACACTGCGATTATGTGGGAGGCTACACCACCCACAACCCTCAATGTGAGGGGCTGTGCACCCCACACCCCCTTACTTATTATTCTCACTCCAGGGTCGCACTGCAGTGGGGCTGGGGCTATATTTAATTTTCGACCAAATGAAATTCAACCTAATGTGCTTTCAGTCAAATGAGCTTTCAGTGAAGTGGGCTGCCTGAAATCATTAGACGTGTATATATATATATATATATATATATATATATATATATATATATGGGTCTACTTTACATGAACGAAATGCCACTTACCTGAAACCCATTTCACTGAGACGAGAAGACTGACAGTACCACAACACTGATGTCCTGGAACACCAAGTATTCACTCCAGGTAAGTAATTGCTCAGCCTTCCTGTTGAACTTTGCCCCTTACCACACGGTAGTGCAATCTTGGAGTTGGTATATTTAGTTAGGAGGGGCGAGGGGGGCCGGACATGGGTGGGTTTGGTTTTCTTCCATTTCCATGTTTGTTGCAGATGGCTGAGTGGTTACTTACCTGAAGTGAATAGTCAGTATTCCAGGATGTCAGTGTTGTGATGCTGTCGGTCTTGTCATCTCAGTGAAATGGGTTTCGGGTAAGTGGCATTTCACAATATAGGACTGGCCCACAAAGATGTAGAAAGGTCCAGTCATGCCTGATATGCTGCATTTATGCAAGGCAGTCAGTCATGCAAATACAGGATCAATAGACCTAAGCATTTATTACATAAATGAAACATGTTGGGTTGAGAGGTAGCTCTAAGAACCACCCACCTCTTTTGTTAAGCAAAACTCTTCCCCAGTTATATTCAAATCTAACTTAGGTGAATGATTGAATGAAAAACTGCAAATTTACCAGTAGGACTGCAGTGATTAGGCTTCAACTGGCTTAACTGGTCTAGTTGTTTTATCAGCCTATGAACATAAATTAACTTTGAAAGGAAGAGTTTTTCATGGTTTAAGGATTTTCTAAAGATTATTTTCTGCTCTTTGTAGGTCTAGAAACAAATACCACATGAGCAGGAGTCATGTGTGGGCCATAGGTTTGACATACAAAATATGATGTGCCTTACTGATGTTCAGGTTGCTGATGCTCTCCAGCAGGATTTTTTTTTGTATGCAGTTCATTACAAATTGTACAGTATTACCTCCATCCGCTTCTTCTTCTTTTAGTACATTCTCTATCCTAGTTATTTTTGTATGTAGCAAGTGAGACTGCATGACATTGGGTAAAAAGAAAAAAGTTCTGCAATGTTTGTGTTTGCTAATCTCTCCAGCATGTAATCGATTGCTGTGTTGGGTGGCATTCATAAGGATTTAGAGTCTAGGATGTCACTTCCATGTCTGCCTCCACAAGGTGGATATCAGTGCAACCATCACTACTCACACTGGCTATGTTGTCTAATTTTGGATTTGGCTACTTATCATGTTGACCATGTAGGATGGCCATTAGAGGGCACACAGTCCTATCCTGCATCTGTACGTGCACTGCCTCTCATCTTTGGTGGCCATTAGAAGGACATCTCAAGAATGGACTTCATCCAAGTCAAGGTCCCACGGTTGTACATCATTACTCTCAGGGGGATCCAAGACTTAATGTGAGAAGCCAAAAGGCTGTCTGCAGGTCATGGTCATTTAGAGGCACATATGCCTCATTAGAAGAGAAATTGTGCATGATACAGAGTAGCCATTACTTTGAGACTTCTGCCCCTGCATTACTATATGGACTTGAAGTGGCACCCTCTCCCAAAATGTCAATAATACAGAGTACTCATCACTTCAAAACACCTTCTCTGCCTTCTGTAATATCCCCATAGCCAATGTGTATAGAAAAACAAGTGTAATTGTGCAGCCACATGTACATATGACAAGCACCACATTCTCCCTCATGCATGGTATATGTCAGAATAGTTCCCTGCACTAACCAGGATAGCCAAATATTAACATTGTATGCATATTGTTTCTGCTGCATGACACTGTTCTGTTATTGTGGACTCATCAGGTCCTGTTATCGTGGACAAGACACAACTACTTTGCCTACACATGTAGCTGCCTGGAGCGTGGATGTGGGCTGCTAGATGCTACTGTTTCACCATACTGTTGTCCAGAAGTGGTGCCTATGTGTCTTTCCTGCTGGCTGTGTGTGATGATGGTCAGATAGTACTGGCATTATGGGACTTCCTGGCATGTCTCCTCACTAATTTTTTATAAAGTGTGCAAAACGATAACTGTTCTGAGGGTATAGCAACAGCACACCGTACTACCCTACAGACTTGTTCTGGCAGTGGGACTGAGCCATGAGCAGATCAAACATACATGCTATAATATTGTGGATTTGTTTTTGTGCAGCCTTATACTGCAGTTGGGTGACACTGTGGTTTGTATGAGCATCATAAGTCAGGGTTCCAGGGGCATCACACCTAACCTGAACATAATATCAACATGAGGGGGTTTTAATACATTTGAACACTGTCTAATTGTAGCTGTATATAATAAAGTTAGCCATGATGCCTGCACTTACCAGGTAGATGTTTCAAATGAATTTCTCTATGTGGGAACTGGTGATATAGTTGAAATGTGTGTCATACATAAGTAAGTCATGCAAACTGCCAGGATGCTGTGTAGGCAGTTTTGTTATAATTCCACAAATGTCACATACTATATAAGAGTTTACAAAATGAAATCCCTTCATTTTCATAACCTTTGTGCCTATGGACCACATCTGACTTTTATTGCCACATGTGTGCAATCTATGACATGGAGTACCTCCGGAAGATGGACAATTTAGTAGAAGGCATATGTGGTGTAAACCCACTGCTATGGTGTGCCAGGAAACCATATATGATGATCCACCTGTAGAAGCATTATGTCAAGGATCTCATTGTGCTTTCTGGCGGTGGATGCCTTTAAAATTTTCACCTTGTTGCCAGCTGTTCTCTGAAAGTTTTCTATAATTAGTATGGAAAGTGCTATCTATACCTTGATTGCCAAAGGTATGGGATAGCCATGCATTCCTCTAGATTCTATGCTTTGATAAAACATGTCAACTAAGGCTCATGCAATATCCCAGTCAACTTTAAAATGATTAATGCTATATACCTACTAACAGTAACATATCCTTTTGTGCCAGATGTTACCTCATGTAAACGAGCTGTAAATAGCACTGCAAATAAATGCAGTATTAACATCACTACTCTAAGCATTCTCACTAACTGCAGCTCTGGTAATTTTGGTGTGCTTTGCACTTTTACAGTCAGGCACATATTGTGCAGATCCCCTCAAACACAGCTCTGAATTGTGATTATGTTCATATTGCATTAGTTTACATAACATCATGACCTTGTTTCTTTACTCCATTATACTTGCATGTCATTTCTGCAGTTGTTTTCATATATCTGTCCTCACTTAAACACACATTCCACATGTATCATTTCCAGTTTGCTTTTGGATAACTGTACTTTATCTCATATTTGCCATGCTTGTTTATTGCATTATGAGCATCTACTGCTTCATAAACTACAATTAAGTGATTGGTTTCTTCTACATTCTATTTTCTTCCGCAGTGATATTTTTTTACTTTGTCAGTTCAATTCTGTATCCAGTCAAAGATTTTTTTTTCTCTAAATCAAGAAGAGCATTTTTAGGTGTGCTCATTATCCATGGCTTACCACAGAGAAGGTATGTTCATTAATCATGGATCACCATAGAACTTAAAATTCAAATTTACTTTAAAGACAAAGTGTAGCATCTCTGGACAGCATCTTTACAACTCATATTTCCGTCTGTAGTTTCAAAATCCAGGATATGAAACTCACCCATCTATAAGAATCACTAGAAACTCAAAATGAAAATCACAATCACAATCTCCACTTGGGAACCCCAAATTATGCTGGTCAGAAGATCAAAAATTATCAGTTAAATCCAAAAAAGCAACTGTATATCCCTTTAATTACTCAGTGAAGGCAACTTTGGGCCAGATTCACGAAGGCTTGCACGGAGTGTAAGAGTAGAGTAAGACTCCATGCAGCCAACATGTCCGCCGAGTGATCCAGGAACAGCCGGTAGAGGCATGCAACAGAGCTCCCAAAACGAGTCCTACACTGACAGGGCTTGGATATGCAAATTACTTCAATTGCAGGTGAAAGCTATGCAAATGAGGTAAATTTGCAATCCAGGAAACCCGAACCTGTCCGAGTAAGAGTAGTGTTATTTGCAGAAATGTACTCGGTTGACAACTGAGTACGGTTCTGCAAATAGCAAAACAGAGCCATGCCAGCTCCAAAAAAAGGATGCATCCAGTTGAGGAAGCATGCCAATGGCCAAAAATACAGCCATTGGCAATGTTCACTGATGCAAAATAAAAATAAAATAATTATTTTTTTTTTCATCCCAGTCTCCGGGGTTTAAGAGTAGCGCAGCGCCGTGCAAACGTGCTGTGCTCTAAAAACCAGAAAATCAATAATTAAGATCCACAAATGTGGATTTTATTGCTATCCTGAATTTACAATGCAAGGGAATGGCAGGCTGGAGACAACATGGCTACCGAGTAGAGGTTGCTAAGGGAGGAAGCTCAGTCTAAGAGATGTAACCAAGCATTAGTAGGCAATCCTATGCAAATGAGGGTTAGGATAGTGAATCGCAAGTTTACATAGCAAATGAGCACAGTCAGTGGAGTGTAGGAGTAGGATAAGGGGAGTAACAGAGTAGAAGATAGGTGACATCACGAGGGGTTATGTATGAAAGAAGTGAAGCTCATTGGAGCAGAGTGGCATGTGTCAGCTGTCATTTACACATCATTGGAAGAGGTGTGTCAACAGGTAGGCTAGGTAAAGGCAAGAAATTGAAGGTGTATGCCGTGGATAACACTAAAGTTTCTTGCTGAGCATGTATGCGCATGGGTGCTCGCCTGTAAACCCGAGTAAGACTGTGTGCATGCGTGTAAGCATGTGTGCGTGCGTTTAAGCCGGAGTAAGCATGTATAAGTCTGTTTAAAGTTGTGTAAGCGTGTTTGCGCCAGTGTGTGCACATTTTACCAAGAATAAGCAAATTTTAGTCAGTGTAAGCAAGTGTGCGCACGTGTGAGCTGGTGTGTGCGTGTTTGCGCTTGTGTGCGCGGCGTTGCCCCCCTGAGGAAACAGAAAGGGAAAAGGAAGCACAACAAATAGTAGGAAGTTAACCAGGGAGAACTAGCAGAGCTAGCAGGTGAAAGCAATCAGAATCAGGCAATTACGCAGGCAGTACACTAGCCCAGCCCAGCCAGCACTTAAAACTCTGCAAACTACATTCCACTATGTTTCTGTCAAGAGACACTGCAACACTGCAGTAAGCTAATAGAAGTGAAAACTGAAAAATCTTTACTGAGATAAAGAAATGTTAGGGGCTGCCATTGCTGTTATAAGGAGAAAAAAAATGTAAAAACAATACACGAGTAGATACCACCACGATAAGTCCAATAAACTGAGTAGCAAAGTTTCAGTGCATTTATTGTAATTATAAAACAAAAAAGATGAGCGCTTTCGCGTACACACAAGTACGCTTCTTCAGATCTTAAAAAACTTTAATTTAAAACACCCTTTTTATATAAAAAGTCTTTCATTCTAATGAAAGAAATTAATCAATCAATCAATTACTCAGAAACACAACTTCCTAATGGACATTCCCTAGTTACCTAGCGCTTCTCATAAAATCGCAAGAATAATCAACATCATAAACAATAAGGCATCCTAAATAATTCATGCTTCCATATACATATCTATGAATTGCTATAGTGATATTCTTCTCACAAAATATATGGAAGGAATGTACAAATATGCAAATATACATAACGTTAAATATACACAAACAAACAAAATAAAACAATATGCATAAGCTTAAAACACTTAAAATAAACAAAACCTTATGCATCTCTGTACAATCCAATACAGGTACCATACAGATACCATATAGATATACCAATGTTTCATATAATAGCCCCTTACATGGAGCTATTGCTATAATAAATCATATTATTAATTTCTAAAAATATTATTGTTATTAAATCCAATAGTATCATTATGACACAAATAAACATTATATATATATATATATATATATATATATATAATAAATATATATACATGTATATATAATATACAAAGATAAATATAAGCTTTAATATAAATATGTACATAACTACATGCTTCAAGTATAGGCTTGATAGTTATAGATTAAGACCAGATGATAAATGCCCAGCACTTAAAACTCTGCAAACAACATTCCACTATGTTTCTCTCAAGAGACACTGCAACACTGCAGTAATCTAATAGAAGTGAAAACTGAAAAATCTTTACTGAGACAAAGAAGTGTTAGGGGCTGCCATTGCTGTTATAAGGAGACATATGCAACATGCTGAGGGTGGTGACAATGTGAATGCTGCTGGACAACCCACAGTGAGGAGGCGGAGAAGAGTGTACAGGCCCTGGGTAACCTACCAGGGGCTACATGATCTGGAGATAGTGGAGCGCTATAGATTGGACAGAGACCTCTTGCAGCAAATTGTTGAGCTGTGCAGGCCACGCTTCACACACAGAATCAACAGAGGGGAACCCATCCCAGTGGAAACCAAGGTATGTGTTCGCCTAAGCATATTAGCAACAGATACCTTCCAGAGACCAACTGGTGATATGATGGGGATATCATAGGCATCAGCATCCAGGGTACTGCACCAGTTCCTGGATGCCATGTCAGTACATGTTGGTGATCATGTATATTTCCCAAATTCCCGTGAGGTATTGGCCAGCAATATGCATCTCTTCCAGAAAATAGCGGAATACCGAATACCCTGAGGTAGTGGGTGCAATAGACTGCACGCACATATGCATCAAAGCACCAGCTGGTGAGCGGGGTAGGGTCTACTTCAACCACAAGGGCTTCCCCTCCATCAACTGCCAGGTCGTGTGTGATGCCCAGGGCATAATACTGAATGTGTGTGCTGGCTGCCCTGGAAGCTACCATAATTTCATATCTGGTATCTGACGCAGCTGTACCAGACATTTGCCAATGGGAACATCTCTCATGGTCACCTAGTGGGGGATGCTGGCTATGCACTGGAGCCGTGGCTGATGACACCCATCAGAAACGCGCACACACCTGAACAGGAATGCCATAATGAGGCACACGCGCAAACACGTAATGTAATCGAGTGTGTGTGTGGCCTGCTCAAGTCACAGTTCCAGTGCCTGGACACATCTGGGGGAGCCTTGCAGTACTCACCAACTACATGTACCCAAATTGGCATGGTATGTGCCATGCTACATAATATAATCATGCGAAAACAGATGCAGCAGGAGCAGCATTGGCCTGGCTCAAACAGCCCCCCACCATTGCCAAGGCCATCACAGGCAGAGCGTGACTCGGAGGAGGAACAACCTGAGCCTGCCCCAGTAGGCAGAAGGAGATGTGCCCAGTATGCTTTGGCCTTGGCAAAGAGGCAACGCATAGCACATACACTGGCTCAGTAGAAACCCTGGAAATGATACCTCTCTCTGACTCGCACATACAGTAAAAGGGATTCCTAACTTGACACTACCTGTTTTCAAATATGTATAGGGAGTGCAGTATGTGCATCCAACATAGGCAGCCCTGCAGCACCACCTGAGGCATGAGTGCCATGTGTTAAGCAATATAAAGCAGTGCTAAACAGCTTTCACCACCATTTAGTATATGTAAAGCAATTGCACACACTAACACTAGCACAACTGTGGTCAATGTTGAGCAATATTGGGCAACGTTCTGCAATGTTTGTTAACATTGAGCAATGTTGGATAAGCCTGGTCTACGTTGGGCATAGCTGAACAAAAGCCAACATGCTCATATTTGCTCTACTGGCCCTTAAGCAGTCTGGTCTGCTCAGTATGAAAATATAAAGCAGTGACAGGCCTCAAACCCAGGATACTGTGCACTACAGTCATAGTACTGAACCACTAAACCATGACAGTATTGCACTGGTCAGCCTGTATGAAGAAATGTTGATAAGTCTATGCAACGTATCTCATGGGAACCCTGCAGGCACAGCATAATCCCTGTCGAGTTATGACACAAAGGTGAGCCCTGCAATAAGAATAGAACCTGCTTTTCAACACACATATAGTATAATTGTTAATATTGGTCATGTTCACACACATCAACAAAAATAGTGGACTTCAGACAGCAACATACTGAAAGGTCACACTGGGCAGAGCACACACTTGAATAAATGAGACAAATGTCAGGCAACAAAACACTGAAAGGACAGACTGGGCATACTCATACACTTAGGCCATGTCTGAGTAAAGCAGTGGGCCACACATATCCGGCAGTTGCATGTGTTAACACAGGAACCTCTCAGTATTCACCAATCTGCCATGTGCACACAGTTATATGACAACAGACACATATATAATATATTGGAACCCTGTCATAATAAAATATGTTCTGCAGATACTTAGTTTGCTCGTAGAAAGTGTTTAAGCAAAGAAGAGAAAAAACCTGCAATCAGTATCATCAATAAACAATGTGCATCCTGAACATTACCATAGGTGCATAGGTTGATACTAGCCTATCTGCCCTAGGGCATGTATAAGCCTAGCCAGAGTGTGTTTGGCTTTCGCAGCCCTGTTAGATTAGTAGACTTTGCCTGTGAATAGTAGGTCACACAAGATAGGCCTTTTACATTTGCTTTATTGTGCCTCTGTCCTGCAGGGACACAGAAGAGATTCCAAGGGTAAACATACGATCACCCATCCACTTGTCAATATGTCTCCTGTAGGGGGTCAGTGGGGGGCTCAGTCTATGCGGGACTGGGATCCCATTTCAGAGTGAGGGGAGCGTCTGGGATAGAAATGTGTCCCTCTAGCATGTCCTATAAATATCTGTACTGAGGTGAAAGTCCCTGGAGCGTGTAGCTCTAAGGGATCCGGATATCCTGAGGTGGAGCATGTCCATTAATTCTGTGTTGGACATGGCTGTAAACAACAGGCACAGATCGCATATGAGTAGGTGGTAAGCAACTGAGTAGAGCTGGCGTTACTTTAGCCGAACTGCACAGGGCATCTGTGTGAGTTCCTAGATCCACTTGGTGAGGTACTTTTGTGGCCAATACAGTTGCTACAGGTGTTGGGTAAGGTACATCCTAAATGGGGCATTGTATCCAATCATGGGCCTTATGAGTATAGGGGCACAATGACTTTACTTGATCTAGATGTGAAACCTGTTGGGATAGGGAGGGCTATATAGAATGTCTGTTTAACCACTATGGCAATGCGATTGTCAAAGGCAATATTACAAACTACTCATGTCCCAATATCCCTAACAACTTCTACTGAACTAAATGTATTAACACCTATGTGGTAATGTGTGGGCAGTATGTGATTCCCAAAGGAGATGACTATGCATTTAATGGCACTCAGCTGTAGGCCATGGCTCTGGCACCAGTTATCCATCTCTGTGAGACCCTTTTGGAGGATGCTTGTGCCAGCTGGAGAGTCAAATATGGCACCCAGTTTGCAGTCATCTGCGAACATGGTCAGCCATATTCTTCCTGTGTTAGCCTGTACATCAGAGGAATATATACTGAACAAGACAGGTCCCAGGACTGAGCCTTGTGGGATGCCACATGTAACTGGTGTAGAGTCAGACATAGCACCTGCAATACATACCATGTGGGTGCTATCCCTGATCCACTTAGCAATTCATCTTGTGACATATGTGTCGATATCTAAGCTGGTGAGCTTATGTATGATGCCTGAGTGGGGTATTGTTGTGAAGGTTTTTGAGAGGTCCAGGTAGGCTGTGTGGACTACCTTCCCTATGTCTATGGACCTGGTAACTGTTTAAAGAAGTTGACCATGTTCAAGAGGCAAGATCTTCCCACAACAAAGCTGAATTGTGTAGGATCCAGTGTCTGTAGGTTCCCGATGTCTGTGTGTATGAGTACCATGATGATATGCTCCATAGCTTTGCAGACCAGGCTAGATAGGCTTATAGGGCGATAGTGTCCGGGGTCTGTTGTGGCACCACCTTTGTGGAGCGGGACCACTGTTGCTGTCCGCCATTCCTTGGGTATATATCCTGTAGTAAGTCTGATATTGAACAGTGACTTCATGTGAGGGTTACGTTTGTCATGAAGCTTATGTAAGACGCAGGCCGGGACACCGTCTGGTCCCATTGATGCTGTGTTGTCTGCTTTGAAGAGGCCAGCACTCACCTGATCATCTGTGATGTCAGGGAGGCTACACTCTGTTGGGATGGACATTTGCTCATTAGGGGGGGATGGGGGGTGACATTTGCACTGGACCTCTTTGCCAGGATGATGGCAATGTCTGTGGGTCCAGTGTATGTATTGTCATTTTGCAGTAACACACAGCATATCTGGAAGTTGGCACCCAGGTTCATGACATAACTAAAGAAGGCCTTGAGATTGTTCTCAGTGTGAGGTGCAATTTACCTTTCGAAGTGGGTCTTAGATGAATTCATGTGTGAATGTAGCTTCTTGCTAGTACTGATCAGAGATGCCTTCCCTTATTGGGATTGTGCACTATCATGTAGTAGCCCCCTCCTTTTGTTGTATAGCTTATTTATGGCCATGGTCCACCAGCCAGGTCCCCTGTCTTTGGAGGAGTGAATCTTGTTCTTATTTGCGATAGCACGATCCATGCATTCCAGTAGGTGTCAATAGAATGTGTTTGTAAAGGATTCAGCAGTCTGAGCCATACTTACCTCTGTCCCAGGGTCTTTGAAAGATACCCCCTTGGTTTAGAGAAGTGTGACATTTGCTGTTGGTAAGTACTTCACCGAGAGAACCTAGGATGGGAATGGGGAAGGGATGTGGATGTCCAGTGAGATAAATGTATGGTCTGACCTTACCAATAAGGGGCATACCTCTGGTGTGGAACATGGAGTCCCCATGTTGATGATGATCAGGTCCAATATGTTTTCCCCTCATGTGGGTGTGGTGACCAGTTGTGACATAGCATTTGTGTTTAGAAATTCTAGCAACCGTTGGGTGAGGGTATTGTGGCTTGAGTAGTATTCCCAGTCAGTGTTTATGTAGTTGAAGTCACCCCATATAATGGTGTTTGTAGAGACCGTCATATCCACCAGTGTTCCCATGAAAGCTGAGTGGGGTTCCTGAGTTCGGGAGGGTAGTCTGTAGCAGGCTACAAACTGAAAGGCAGTTTTGCCCACTGTTAGTTGCACATGTATGGTCTCTGATGCTTCCTGCAGTGCTACTAACCTGGAGGTGTGTGTATCTGTGATGTATATGGATACTCCCCCTAAATTTGTTGGTCGGTCTGAGTCTTGTGGCTGAAAAGCATGGTATGAAGTATAACCTGATAGTACTGGTATGCATTTGGGAGCCTGAACCAGGTGTCTGTTACTGCTCAGGTATCGACATTCACCATACTGAGGAGAGTCTTGAGTGTGTGCATTCTGGGGTCTAGACATCTGGTGTCGAGCAGCATTACCCGTACTTTCTTTTACCTTGTATTGTCCATGGAGGTGGGCTTGTCATTTGAGCCTTGCCCAAAAAAGGCACTGTGGGGGGTGGCAACAGCCTTAGCCAGTATTCGAAAGTCCAGGGGTGACAGGTGCAAGCTGTCCATAGCAAAGCTACGTTACATGCCGAACATGTCATCCCAGGCTGACAGACACTGGATCCCCTTTGAATGACACCAATATGTTAGCCAACTGTTACAATTGATCAGCTTGTCTGTATACTGTGCCATCATTCTTGGTGAGGGTAAGATGCTACACAAGGTCAGGGTCATACTGGCCTGGGTTACACGATCAGAGAGCTCCTCTATGTCCCTTGTCATGTAGTCCAGGGAGGAACATCTGAGGTAATTCACATCAGCATGGACAATGATGGAGCCATATTTGTACTTGCTTTGGAGTGACCTGAGTGCATGTTTAATGTGGCAGAACCTGCCACCCGACAGACAGCTCAAAGTGTCCTTCTCCTTGTTCAGCCTGGTGAGTGTGACATCAGTGTGTGAGGAGTGCCTGTTTTGGAGACTAGGTACACACATGAAAAGAGGTAGATTCTTCTTTGGCAAGTCTGATGATGTCAGCATCCTACAAATATAGCAGGAGAAATGAAAACACCCAATAAAGTATATAGTGCATTGTGTTAATACGTATCTCTGTAGTATCATAACATAGTTCAGTAGGGGTTTGAATCCTGCAATTTCTCTGTGTGGGGGGGGCTGTGTTGTTTCCTTTGAGAGGAGTGCCCTTTTTGGAGCCTGTGAAAACACATTCAAAAAGGTAATCTCCTCTTTGGCATGTATGATGATGTCAGTATCCCAGAAATACAGCAGTGGAAATAAGCACTTCCAGTAAAGCATATAGTGCGTCATGTTAATGTGGATCTCTCTAGTATCATAACATAGTTAGTTAGGGGTTTGAATCGTGCAATTGCTGTGAGTGTGACACTGTTATTTAATGTGTTGTGGGTTTTGCTTTTACAACTGTATGACATATCAGTAAAACAACAGTATGTGCATTGCACACTTCCGGTATCTGTGTGGCACATACATATATGTACAAGTGACCTCAATTGTTATCTGTGTGGCAAATACATATATGTGCATGTGATCTCAATGAGTTCATAGGTGTGAAGCCTGCTTTCTACACAAATACATCTGTTACCATTGACAGTCTGTGCTGCTGCTTCTCAGACCTTAGGTCACATATGTATGTATGTGTCAAGGCCAGCCACTGCAGTGATCTGTGGCCTAGATCATCTGTGTCACACACACCCATGACAGTTTCTATAGAATAGTGTGAGTGAGGGTTCATGCCTGGGATATATGTCAGACATGTTCAAACACAACACAGTCTGTCAATAATGGCCATTCATTACAGGTGTACAACACTGCCGTGGATATGCATACAGACCCCTTCATGCTTATGTGATGCACTGAGGGACGTCAGCATACCTTTGGAAATGTGAGCACCAAAGGACAGATGACATAACATGTGGCTGTATGTACACATCGGTACCCCTGCTACACGTTGTGGGCTACTAACAATGTGGTACTGTCAGGATACTATGTATTGTAAATGTGGATGACTATGCTATAGTTGGCTTATAGCTTTATAACATGTGTTGGTCAACAGGTATCTGTATGACACCCTTGTGGAGGATAAGTGTCTCATCTGGAGAATGCATTGTAGGCCACTGTATGCATTACCAGATCTGGACAGAGATATCCCTAGTGTGTTTGCTTGTACCTGGGATGGCTACATGCCAAACAGGAGTGGTCCCAGAAATGGGTGATGGCCAATACCACTGGTTACTGGTATAGTATAGTACCAGAAGGACCCAAATGCTACTGTGTATCCTACATCTGTGTGTCAGTTGTCAAGACATCAGCTAACAATTGGGTAAAGTCAGGCTGTTGAGGTTATGTATACTACCAGTATGCAAAACAATGACCGATATAAACAGTATCACCCACAGCATAGTGTCAAATCATGTCATACACACATGTGTATCCAAGTCGTAACATATGTGTAGTAAAATGCATACTGGCCACCAATAGGAAATATGAAGTGTTAGCACTGTGTAATACAGGGCATGCCACCCTTCCCATGTGTCCACTATGCACATGCATGCAGATGGTGCACCTCCACCATGTTCACAAATGTACACCTGCAAATCCGTACTGCACACATCACACAAGTAAGATCCACTCATCAACATATGCTGCCAGTACCGCACACATCAGCCAAGTGGCACATGGGCGGACAATACGGTATTGGAATTAACACTGATGTAAACAATACTACATTGATAATCATAGCTTTAATGCATCATGCCTGCTCAGATATACCTACAAGGATATCAGTACACCTTGCTGTTGACAACCTGCTAACATTGCTACACTGCTATTAGGTCACCCTGTGCATCAACACCATGTAAGCCTGTTCCTGCATCATTAGCACAGATGACAGGAGGTGGCACAGTTTCATCATATGCACAGGGTGTGTTATTGGTTTGCCAGAGCTCGACAATGACCCATCCAATCGACATGTATGTGTGTGTGTGTGTGTGTGTGTGTGTGTGTGTGTGTGTGTGTGTGTGTGTGTATGGGACAACAGTACAGTATGGGTCAATGTTGGTGTAATGTGTTTGTGTATGTGTTAGCCCTAGGTGTTTGGTTTATGTGTGTGTGTGTCTACATGCACACAGTTCTACCTTGTGCCTGCCACATACATGTGATTGTGGGACAGCCACGGACTGTACCTGCCAGGCTGTACAGATCACTCTCTCCGGCCACAGACACAGTACCTGTGCCTGCCAGGGGTGCCATGGACAGTATCTGGTACCAAGCCAGACTGTGTACTATTGTCAGAGGCAGAGGGATGTCAACTGGACCCATGTCCCTGCTGGGACTTGCCAGAGCCACATGCACGTGGTCATCTAGGACAATCTATTTACAGCCCAGCCCCAACATTGCTGGGGCTGGTACTGCCACTACGGGAGCGGCTGGGACTTGTGTGTCATCTGCAACGAGTGCCAGCTGATGATGCTGCTGGCATATGTCCACATCGACATCTCAGCCATCCTGCACTGTCCTGGCACATGGAAATTACATTGCGGAGGACATCTAGTGTCTCCCCCCAACGTCTATCAATGACCTCGGTGTAATTACGGATGGCACCGGCAAGGTCACGGATACTGTCATTGATAGCGGTGTTGTGAGCCCTCTGTGCCCTTAATCCCTGTCTGGTGTACTGTTCCATACGTGCCTGTGCCTGCATTACAGACTGGAACATAGCTGAGGTTGTGAGACCTGTGGGGGCACGTCTGCCAGGGGCATTACGACCAGCAGTGCTCCCACGAGCACCCCTGGACATATGCCTATGTGGTACCATTCCAGGTGTCTGGGTATGGCTGCTGTGTGGGGTTGCATGTGCCATAGATACCACACTATCCTGGTCGATGCCTACTGTATGCTGCTCCTCCGCTAAGGCCATTGGTGTTGAGGGATGTATCGGCAGTATGAATGTGCGTATAAATGGGGTGGACAGCTGTGTACTGTCGATTGGCAGACTAACAACAGACCCTGACAAACCTGCCTGTGCCACTACACACGTGTCATCATGCCCACTATTTGTGGCAGTGACCTCAGGTTCCCTGCTGCACTCATCCAATACCTCAGCACCTGTGAGAGGAAGACAGGAAGCACTTCACAATCTGTACAGGATGTTAGCGCACATGCACACATGAACACATGCACACATGCACACATGAACACATGAACACATGCATGCATGAACACATGAACACAGGAACACATGCACACATGAACACATGAACACATGCACACATGAACACATGAACACATGAACACATGCACACATGCACACATGCATACATGCACACATACACTAATCAGTCAAGTTCACACACACACACACACACACACACACACACACACACACGCACACACACACGCACACACACCAACAGCAATACAGAACATATCCATTGGTGGTTGATGGTGCAGTACAGTATCACAAGCCAAAGAGTCCTATCACACGTGTCAGCATGCAGGATGTGTGTTGCTCAACAGCATGCAGTGCGAGTGTGGAGAGTCCTTGTTGATAACAGTATACATGTCTTTGATGCATGTGTGCTGTTCAGTGATTGGCCTCACCCTGGAACACAACGTGTCCATGGACACAATATTGCTGTGCAAGTCTGGAACACTTTCCAATGTCCTGTGCACCATCACTCATAGGTATACATACCATGGCCGGATGCACACAACTGTCAGGTGTATAGCAATGAATGCTATGTGTAGTACTGTAGTTACTGTAACTGTATGTAGTGTAGTACCATGAGCCATCATCAGGCAGCATCATGTGGTCACTCAAGGCTACTAATGTATGTCACACTGGCAACTATCTTGCTGTACCTGACCTGCACCACTTTGGCTACATTAACCATTTCATAGCCGGTTGTTACATGGGTATGTAAGGTATTCAATAGGGAGCATTGCCTCACATGAATGTGTTGTGCGTTGAAGTGTGTCACACCACCCCATGATAGTCTTCTACCCCTAGGTATAGTATGTGTGCTGTGTTGTTGACATTTGGGATACTGGAGTATGACCTTACAGCAGGTGTCTACATATGCCATGTGTATCAAATTAACACTAACTGCATATGACAAAGTGGTGTATGTTGTGTGCATGTGTATTGACTCTGCCTATACAATGTCCACTACAGTGTACCACAATTGGTTGGGATGCTCTGTGTATTGCATGTGTTTGAGGCGGATACTCATGTTACTGGGATGTGCATAGACCCACAGAGAACATGCAGAGCATGCATTATGTTTAGGTGTTCTACATGTGTATATGGCCTACATGTCTCCTATGACATGCACATGTTATATGCTATATTAAATGTAGAACACTCACCAGCATGGGTGTGCTGTCTTGCTATCACACAAGAGGGACCTACAAGGATATGAGACAGTTTGTCAGTGTCAACAACTATGGCATTGCTGCTGTGCATTTACAATTCCACAGTAGTACAAGAGGTGACAGTCACAGGCATACAAATTATGTTCCAAATTATCAGTATTGCATGACACCAGGCTCCACATCTTCTGAATACACAGTACACATCTGGTAAATGCATGTTCTAACAACTGATTTAACAGTAGTCTACAGATATGCCATGTTGCCTGCATGCTCTGTATCTACGTACTGGGTGACTCCGGCCTCCATGATGATGCATGTCTGTTGTACTGGTTGGCCAGGAGCCACCATGCTGAGGAGCAGCTCTTCCACTCTGGTGAGGGGGGGATGTGTTGATGCACCACCACCTGTGGCAAGCTGTTGTCTGTGGACATCGGAGGCATGCTGCCGGACATGTCTGATTAAATCACTGCAGTGATGGCATACCTGCTCATAAGTCCGGTTATGCATGCCTACATCATTCACCCGATGGACAACATCCTGCCACAGTGCAGTGCATCCATGCTGGTCCTGGCTAGATCTGGAGAACAGCAGGTTGTAATGCTGTACCAGGGCATCAAAGATGACCTCCTCCTCCTCATGGGGAATAGGCAGGCTTCCTGTTGTGAGACATATTCCTGTAAGACAATAAAACAGTAACTGTGAGCAAGTCATGTGGCACACTTAACATGCTAAAGTACAGACATCAAGGAAATTACATATATAGCAACCTATAGGCTGTCAGTAGATACACATCTTTAATACCACATAGGACTGCTCAGCCCACAACTGCCTGACAGTGCCTGGCACATACTATATTCCAAAACATGTTCTACACAGTAACAAAGTGGAACCAGTATGTAAGACTATACAATCTATGTGACACAATGCACCACCTAGCCACAGGGGGTGTGTATGAAGCTAATGCATACAGACATTTGTCATCCATTGAAATGAATGTTAAGTACTGTTTAAGTACTATCAGTGCACCACGCTACTTGTTGATAGCAAACCCCTCAGTAACAAATGTGCACATTCATCACTATAGGTGGCATACTGCTGTAATACACTACACATGTTGCTAGATATGCACATATATCCTGTGCACACATACCACCAAGACCATGTTACAGGCATACCCACACACATGTCAGACATACCTACAGGACACAAAGGTATGGCACCCAGATCTGTTTTACCTGTGTAACATACAGTACCCTGTGTCAGCACCTACAAATCCTCATGCCTGAGGTTTGTAATGTGTGAAGACTACAGGTAACAAACAAAACAGTGTGTCCAAGCAATGTGGATATAAACCATACTGTACTGTTTAGGCCTACAGCTTCAGGTAGTACTACTGTTCATACAGGATTTGTATTCACTAGTGTTAACAATCAATAAGCATACATGTACTGCTTAAGCCTACAATGGCACACTCCGGTCAACACCATGGGACTACGTCACATTGTATGCCTTACTGCTTTGCCTGCCTAGCAATAGCATATGTATCCTTTGCTGGGATTTGAGCTACAACACTACATACCATGATATACACAGTTTCCCACTAGGCTATCACACATATACACAACTTTGACACATTTGCCTACGCATTCATCATCCCACCCAGTCAACCTCACATAGCAAGTAATGCAACAAGTACATGCGTGTGTGTATCGGGTCCTAGGTAGCTAATAGGCTATTATCCGTAGGGCCTATGGAAGCCTAGCCATATGGTACCCTGCCCTTCAACACCCATGTAATGTAGATTCATGTGCCCTGTCATGCAGAGCCACAGTGGTAACTCCCGGGTTGTGTTTCCTATCTCACACCCACTTATCATGATTATTCATGACAACTGCTAATGAGGACCTTCATTTGCTATTGATAGGTGGTTAGTTCCAGAGTATGGTATGTGTCTGAGATGCTAATGTACCACTCCAGCATGTTCTGCTTTTTCACGTTACAGTGTTTAGATCAGTACAGTGTGTAGCTTGTATGGAGTTTAATCTGTATATATGGAGCATGTCCAACACCTGTGGGTTTGGCATAGCTTTGTGTGTTAGGCAGAGGTTGCCTCTGGGTAGGCGGTATGTGACACAGTGTAGCTGTGGTTTTGTAAGACAGTCTGCATAGGGCATCTGTTTGAGTCTGGTAATACTCTTTATGAGGTATGTGCCTGGCGTCTACTGTCACTGTGGATGTCTTCTGAGGTACAAACCGACAGGGCCAATGTACTCTATGATGGGTGTTATGACTGATGAGTACAGTGGAACACTGACCTCTTTTTCCATGGATGACACACCTTTTCTGATGACATGTCGACCGTACTCAGTTACATGACTAGTGTAGCACTGTGATTATCAATAGGGACACTACTGTCCACCTTTGTCCCGTAGTCTCTCATCACACTTTTGGTGTTGAGTAGACTACCACCTATGTGGTAGTTCATGGGTACAGGGTTTTTAACAAGAGGGATGGCAATACGTTTACAACATTGAGCTTGGGCGTACATATGAACATCCATTGGTGTACATATAGATATACATATAGACACATATACAGTCCACCTTTCATGGTGGGAATACCAATTATGCAAAGGTTGAGAGGGATGCAGTTATGTAATGATATTGCACAGTCTTGTGCAGAATGCATGGAAGGTAGTCTCAGCCCATGTACCTTTAGCAGAACCCCCTATCTGGAAGACTAAAACCTGAGGAACCATACCCACGGCGTTTAAACGCCACATGTCATATGCCAGCACTGTATGCTGTCTTGTTTGCCACACACTACCACCTACATATAAAAATGCACATAACAACCTGCAACAACATATAATTGTCCACCCTTCACAAATAGTTGCAGTATGTCCCTTGCTCTATGCACATGTTCAGATGTTAATTTATCAGACACATACATATCTCTCCATATGTGTGTGCCATACACACACAGGGTCCACATTGTTGTAAGTCCATACACCTCACGGATGACCTGTTGGGCCTTGCTACAACATAGACAGTTGTCACATGTGTGCATACAGTAATAGTACAGGGAGTATATATAGCTGCAAATTATAACATTACTATACTAGCCTGGTACAGCAGTTGCCAATGCTAAGCTACAAATTATGTTATTATCATGCATGTCTTACTCTGTCACATCCAAGTTTATATAGGTGTTTGCACTACTCCCCCACACTGCCATTATATGCAGTACTGTACAGACCATAGAAAACATGTTCAGATGTTCGACATATAATGCTGAGATACATATGTCACAGTTATGTCCGACTGCACACAGCTACACACTAATTTGTCTATGGCAGTAGTTATGCATGGCATCACTGCATACATATCTACTGCAGCCACTTATGCATGTTTCTGAGTATGTACAGTACTATTCATAAACATCTACTACTTGCAGGTAACTATAAATCTGTTACATACCTGTTACTCACTGTCAGGTCCGTCTGTCTATGCTTTTCAAAGTTTTTTTTATTTATTAAGTAAAGTTTTTTACTTATTTGTTATTATTGGTTATTAATTAAGTTTTTTTTTTCTTAATTAATATATTTAGGTTTTAAAGAAGTAAATATAATATTTACTTATGTAAGGTTTCTTTATTAAGTAATAAAGTCCGTCAGTAGTTGCTGACATGTGCAATGTAATGATTGCATGGGGGGATAGCAAGTACAATCTGCTTTTATAGGTATCTGGGCATGTGCATGTGATGCCCTCTGCACCAACTGGTGCCCAGCATTTAGTAAATGTATACAGCCTGCTGTGTGGTAATTGCAGTACTCACTGTCATAGCAACCCAATGCTATAAATTGCTAAGGTATGTAGGCATAGCCCTTTCAGATTTCCTGAGTGGGGCCCATGCTTGTTTGCTGTGGACACTGATGTGTAAGTCAGAAAGTTGGTATACTTCTTATATCTGAAGCTAGAGGTGTAGACAGTGATGTACATGTTGTATTCAGGCTTGAATGTTGCCACTTGCAGTACAGAGCTATCAGTGTAGAGTTTAATTCACCCCTACAAATGCTTACACAACATTTATGTGATTATGTAGTTTCTTTTCCACTCATATAATTAACTGCCATACAAACATAGTTATTGAGAAGTATTCTTTTGGCACATGAACTGTTTGTGAACTGTTATACTGTGAATATTAATGTAATCACTTCTGCAGGGTTTGTGGTTTTGTTGTTGACATTAGCACAGGGTTCACAGGACAATTGGACAATTCCAGTACTGTGTATGCCTACCTACATCCTTGATAGACCCTAAACACACAAGTGTATTTAAAGTGTGGGGGGGTTGCTGACATACAGAGAGCATTATGTATTATTGTGTGAATGTTATCTTACTGGACTTAAAAGGATTGGTGTGTGCCTGTTGGTTTATCAAGGCAGGTGGTCTATCTGCATAGTTCCCAACTGTGAGCCTATCCAGGTGGTAGTCAAATGTTACACTATTATTCTTTGTCTGTGCAACCCACAGGTGTTTTCATCACTAGTACAATGGCATTGTTACAGTCGGTTGCTACCAGTACTTGGCTACATCCTTTGGTATTTCTGTGTTGTACTTCTACATAAGGGTAAGCTTGTGGAAGTCCTAACACAGCTATTTGCAGTGTGTGTAACAGCAGGATAGCTGCTATGCCTGTGTGTTTGTGCCTCTGCCAGGCCTATGAAACACTCAGATACATCTTTGCATGGAGTCAGAGATAGGTAGTTAAATGTGAAGTACACCTTACACATAATAGAGACAGTAAAAGTCTAGACTTGTGTGAAGCAGTGCATATGGATATGTACTCCTTTTATGAAGTACAAGTGGTGTCTACTGTTATTATTGTCAGTATTCATTGTGTAATACCCCACCATTCTGACTGACATCAGTACTTTTCAGAGGGATTCAGAGGGACACAGCTTAAATATGTTTCACAATCAGGGGCATCCCTGTTAAGTAGTCACAGTTGGGTAGTATGGCCTCTGCCCTAATCAGATTTGCCACTGTTTGTCCTGCTATGATATTCTGTGGGGGTTGTAAAGTGTGTCTGTAACTTTATTTGCTGCTAGAATGGCTGTTTCTCATATCACACTCATGTAATGCATTTCACAACAATTGCTGGTAAAGATCCACAAAACAATCTTTGTGTTATGGCCTTCCTATTTTTCCTTTACATTCAGTCATTGAAATGCATGATATATTTATTTCAGCACCAAGTTATTGTATATCTGCTGTGGCTTAGTGGTACTTCATGCAGTCTGGGGTTCGAGACTGGCAGAGGTATTTTATTTTGGTGCTGAACAGAACAAAGGCCCTGACATAGAGTGACTAAGACACTTTTAAGCAGTTGTAAGTGGGTTTGTGTGGGTTTGCTCAACGCTTAGCGATGCTTAGCTAAGCACACATATGTGCACACTCGCTTAAACCCGCTTAGTACTGTTTAAAAGTGCTTACTCCCACTAACTCCCACGCTAATTTCTTTGAAAGAAAAGAAAATGGGGAGATAGGAAAGTGATGAAAATGGGGGCACAAAGAGGGAAAGACAGTAGGAAAACAAGCTCAGGATGTGCAGGACAGGTGTAGGAAAGGTCCATAGCTGCCCATTTCTTTACCAGCAACAGCTATGCATATGCAATAAATTTGGAGTGAAATTTGAAACCTTCCACCCCTGGGAGAGGGGTGAGGACAACAAAGTATGTTGTACTGCCAATTATAATTATCAGTTTATATGTCCAGCGGACATGTGTGCAAAATGGGCAGCTATGTATGGGGCATAATTTTTTTGTGGGTACAGATTGCCCTTTTTTTTTTTCAGGTGAGAGTGGAAAGTGAGGTTGAGGAAGTAGGTATATTTGGGGAGGTATGTTGGGGAGGTAAACAGACAAGATAGACAAGACACATACAGTGGCGGGGTATGACACATGGGGTGGGTGAACACAATTGACGGGGACGGATGTTTGGAAATCGCAAGTCCATGAGCCCACAGATGGTAACAGTGGAACTGAGATCCCCATGACTGCACCTTCACAGCCCCGAGGGTGGCTGTGCTGGGGGCTGCATAGGACGGGCAGGCTCACCCGTGAGATGCGCCACTCTCGCATTAAGCTGGCATACGGGATCAGCGACTGAACGCTGGATCTCCCTATGCACCACAACCCGGACCCTTCAAAGGGTGACAGGTGGCCCTTCTCCACCCACGCTTGCACAGGGGGGGTGAGCCCCATCCCCTGCAGTGCTTCCACCCGAAGGTGGCACAGGAACAATGGAGGAGGGGAGCCCGAGCTGGGCACCGGACCTGCTGGTGCCAGATGCACTCGCCAGCTGAGGAGGGACAGGTGGGTCCGCTGGGACCAGCCTTCCCATACGTTCTGTGATTAGGTGTGTTTAATTACAACATAAACAACAGCATTCCAAATTAGTTGTAACAGCATGCAGTAATATTCCCATTAACCCAACACATCAAGATTCCAACAGTTGAACAGCAAGCATAACACATGCATAAATTGAATGACAGTGGACATTCCAACAGCATGCAGGGATGATTGGTGGCAACAGGCCACCATGATTGTGGTGTTTGAACAGGGCACATGCATCAAAGTGAATGCAGATATTTATAGAACAATAGGACATATGTCCCAAAAAATGTTTTGAGATTACACATACACATTGAGTTGTGGAATTGCATTGTTTATGCACATACAGTAGGATGTAGAAAGAAACCTCAATTAACATCTTATAAGTACTTTTAGTCCACACTATATTCCTATTGACTGCAGGTGTATTGGCAACATGCATTAGGTTGTGTAATGGGTTTGGCTAGTTCATTATATACCTGACCTATATCTGACATACTAACTGTCCAGGATGCAGATGTTACTGCTACATATTTATTGTTGTATTTATATTTCTTTATCTACATATCTCAATGTGTTCACATGACATTTTCAGTTAGATTTGTACAGAACCCTACATGTCATATACCACACTCACATTTCTAGGGATATAATTAGCAGGCTACTCGTGTGACAGATTTACTTATGCATGCCAGCCAGTAACTGACTGTTGAGGACTGTATATATGCTTCACAACTACTATCACTTCCATCAACCACTTTAGATGGGACTGCCCAACTATGGGTTGCCAGCACTTATTAAAACAGTACTATTTGTATAATGCAAGGGTAAAACAACATTTTAAAGTAAGTGACACAGACACAGTCCAGGTTTTATACCTTTATTAATTACATTACACACTTTTCCACAGGCTCTCTCCTTTATTTGATACTGCGGTGCATATGGAAGACATATTCAAGACATATTATACCTTTATTAATAGGTTAGAACACTATTTTATAGGCTCGCTCACTTATTTTATATGACAGTACCTGCAGAGATATTATTCCAGACATGTTTTACCTTTCTTAATGGGTTACTACACTCTTTTTCTGGCTCTCTGACATATTTTATATAACAGTACATGCAGAGGACTTATTCAGGGCATTTTATGGCTGTGTTATTGGGCTACAACACTTTCTTTCAGGCTCTCTCACCTATTTTATATAACAATACATGCAGAATAATCACTAACCTGCCTGGTGGTGCAGCCTTAGCAGCCTATCTGCATAGGCTTGCTGATACACAGCACAGACAGCTGCAGCTGTGAAGTAAATGAAGGGATATTGAGACATACCTATCCAATATACAGAATCAATTAGCATTTCTTACATACTGCATTCCATGGCTACCTACTCAGTATTGGGGCATCTTGCATCCCATGGGCCTCCTGTATCCATTGGTTCAGTAAGTCCTGCTTCCGTCTCTTCAGGTCTGCATGGTGGTGATGGACCTGCTCACCAGTCCGAGGAATGCCTGTGACACTGGTGAGGTCATGAGCTAACCGGTTCCAAGCCTCCGCCTTGTA